>NC_080683.1:7059613-7225276 GCF_030445035.2 Dasypus novemcinctus
TGAGTTTAAGCGAACATTCTGAAGTGTTTTGACAAATACCACCACCGCCGTAGTGAAACAGCATACTGCCATCACCCCCGGAAGTTTTCTTGTGCCCCTTTGCAATCAGTACCCAGTCCCTTATCCTGGCCCCTCTCAAATGGCGATCTGCTCTCTATCATTACAGACTACCTTTATTTGTTCCAAAGTTTCATGTAAATGGTATTATACAATATGTAGTCTTTTTGAGTCTGGCTTCTATCGCTCAGCATAATGTGTGTGTGATCGTCCATGTTGTGGCTTTAATCAGTAAACATTCCTTTTTATGGCTGAGTAGTATTCCATTTTATGACTATACTTCAATTAGTTTATCCTTTATCTGTTGGCGGGTTATTTGGATCATTCCCAGTTTTTTTGTTCTTATGAATAAAGTTTCTATAAATATTCTAGTATGTCTTTTCATGGGCACATGTTTTCATTTCTCCTGGGCTTAACTTTATAATAAACTGCCAAACATTTCTCCAAAGTGAGTGTTCCATTTTACATTTCCAGCAGCGTATGAAAATTTATTGTTCCACATCTTCACGAATACTTAGCATTGTCAATCTTTTTTTTTCCTTAGCCATTCTAGTAAATATACTTTTGATTCTCATTTCCCTGATGACTAAGGATGTTGAACATCTTTTCATGTTCTTATTTGTCATTCAGAGGTTCTTCTCTGGTGAAGTGTCTGTTCAAATCTTTTGCCCATTTAAAAAATCGGATTGTTTATTTTCTTATAATTGAGTTGTGAGAAGACTTTATATATTCTGAATACAAGTCCTTGTCCAGCTATATGCTTTACAAAGCCTTTTCTCCCAGTCTGTGGCTTTTCATTCTTCTTACAGTATCTTTTGAAAAGCAGAAGTTTTAAATTTTTAAGACCACTTGTCAATTTTTTTCTTTTATGGAACATGCTTTTGGTGTCATACATAAAAAATGTTCCCCTAACCCAAAGTCAAAAATATGTTTCCTATGTTCTCTTCTGGAAGTTTTAAAATTTTATACTTTTTTTCTTTTTTCTTTTTTTATTACTAGAAAAGTTGTGGGTTTACAGAAAAATAATGCAGAAAATACAGGGCTCCCGTATTATTAACCCATATTATTAACACCTTGCATTGGTGTGGTGCATTTGTTACAACTGATGAAAGCACATTTTTATAATTATACTATTAACTATAGTCCATGGTTTAACTTAGAATTCACTGTTTGTCTTGTACAGGTCCATGGATTTTTTTAAAAAATTATTCTAGTAACATATATACAACCTAAAATTTCTGTTTTCACCGCATTCAAAAATACAATTTAGTGCTGCTAATTATGTACAAAGTGTTGTGCCAAGTCACGCCACCCATTACCAAAACTTTTCCATCATCGCAAATAGAAGCTTTGTGTATTTTCTGACTTAACTCCCTGCTCCTTACCCCACCCTCTTCCCTGGTAACTTGTATTTGATTCTGACTTTATGAGGTTGTTTATTCTAATTATTCTTATTAGTGAGGTCATACAGTCTTTGTTCTTTGTCTTTGGCATATTTCACTCATTTTGTGTATCAGACCTTCATTCCTGTTTATGGCTGAATAATATTCCATCATGTGTATCTACCACATTTTGTTTATCCACTCATTGGTTCATGGATATTTGGGTTGCTTCCATCTTTTCGCAATTGTGAATAATGCCACTATGATCAACTGTGTGCAAATATCTGTTTGAGTCCCTGCTTTCAGTTCTTTTGGATAAACATCTAATAGTGGGGTTGCCAGGTGAAATGGCAAATCTATACTTAACTTTCCGAGGAACTGCCAAACTGTCGTCTGCAGCAGAGGCCGCATTTTACATGCCCACTGGCAATGAAAGCATGTTCCTGTTTCTCCACATTTCCCCCAACACTTCTAATTTTCCTTTTTTAAATAGTAGCCATTCTAGTGGATGTGAAATGGTATCTCATTTTGATTTTGATTGGCATTTCCCTAATAGTTAATGATGTTGAGTATCTTTTCATGTGCTTTTTGGCCATTTGTGTATCTTCTTTGGAGAAATGTCTATTCAAGTCTTTTGTCCAGTTTTTAATTGTCTTTGTTGTTGAGTTGAAGAACTTATTTTTATATTCTGGATATTAAACCCTTATTGGCTATGTGGTTTGCAAATAGTCTCTCTCATCACGTATATTGTCACTTTTCCTTCCTGATAAAGTCCTTTGAGGTGCAAATTTTTTTATGTTGATGAGGTCCCACTTATCTTTTGTTGTTGTTGCTTGTGCTTTTGTGTAAAGTCTAAGATACCATTGCCTAATACCACCTCCTAAGGTTGCTGCCCCATGTTTTCTTCTGGGAGTTTTATAGCTCTGGCTCTTATATTTAGGTCTTTGATCCATTGTGTTGATTTTTGTATATGGAAGGAGTTAGGGGTCTTCCTTTATTTTTTTGCAAATGGAGATCCAGTTTTCTCAGCACCATTTGTTAGAGGGAAAATTTTTTCCCAACTGAGTGATCTTTGCGCCTTGTCAAAAATAAATGTGGGGGTTGATTCCTGAGCTCTTCATTCAATTCCATTGGTCTATATGTCTCTCCTTGTGCCAGTACCATGCTGTTTTAATTACAGCGGCTTTGTAATAGGTTTTTAAAAATGTTTATTCTATTATCATATACACAATCCTCTAACATTTCCCCTTTTAAAAATATTCAGATACATATTTCAGTGCTGTTAATTGCATTCACAATGTTGTGCTACCATTACAAAAACATTTCCTTCATTCCAAATAGGAACCCTGTACATTTTAAGCCTTAACAGCTCATCCTTATCCCCACCCTGTACCCTGGTATAGTATGAAGTATGATTCAAAGTTCTTTTCTTTTTCATATATATATATATATGTACAAATTCCTCTAGCCCCATGTGTTGAAAACAGTATCTTTTTCCTTTTCTCCTCTAACTTGCCTTGGCACCTTTGTCAAAAATCGGTTGTCCATGTATGTGTAGGTCTACTTCTGGATGCTTTATTCTGTTCCACTGATCTATTTATCGATTTTAACACTAGTACAACACAGTCTTTTTTTTTTCTCTCTCTCCCCTTCCCCACGCCCCTGCCCCCAACTGTCTGCTCTCTGTCCATTCGCTGTATGTTGTTCTGTGTCCACTTGCATTCTTGTCGGCGGCACGGGAATCTGTGTGTCTTTTTGTTGCGTCATCTTATTGTGTCAGCTCTCCGTGTGTGTGGCACCATTCCTGGGCAGCCCGCACTTTCTTTCACACTGGGCGGCTCTCATTATGGGGCACACTCCTTGTGTGTGGGGCTCCCCTACACAGGGGACACCGCTGCATGGCACGGCACTTCTAGTACGTGGGCCAGCTCATCACACGGGTCAGGAGGCCCTGGGTTTAAACCTTGGACCTCACATATGGTAGGCGGGTGCCTTACCTGTTGGGCCAAATCCGCTTCCCAGTACAACATAGTCTTGATTACTGTAGCTTTATTGATGTCTTGAAACCCTCCAAATTTATTTTTCCTGTACAAAGTTGTTCTGGCTAAGTTAGGTCCTTTTCATTTCCATATTAATTTTAGAATTAACTTGTCAATATCTAGAAAAAAACCCACTTATATTTCACTTGTGATTGTGTTGAATCTATAGATCCATTTGGGAAGAATTTACATTTTACCAATATTGAGTCTTTTGACCCATGAACAAGGTATAGCTCTCCATCTGTTTATATCTTCTTCAGTTTCTCTCACCATGTTTTAAAGTTTCCAGTGTACAGGTCTTACACATGTTCTGCCATATTTATCCCTAAATATATCATATTTTGATGCTATTACAAATGGTATTGGTCTTATAATTTCAATTTCTGATTATTCATTGCTGATTTATAGAAATAGAATTGGTTTTTGTGTATTGATCTGATATGCAGCAAACTTCCTGACTGGCCTACCTATTCTAGTCATTTTTCTGTAGATTTTATCAGATTTTCTACATAGATGATTATGCTGCCTGTAAAGACAGTTTTACTTCTTTCTTTCCTATGTGCATTCCTTTTCTTCCTTCCTTTTTGCCTTATCGCATTGGCTACAACCTCCAGTACGAGGCTGACAGAAGTGACAAGAGCAGACATCCCTCTCTAGCTCCTGGTCTTTGCGAGGAAGCATCAGTTTGTTGGGTATGAGGCCAGCGGGAGCGTTTCCACGGCTGCTCTTTATCGTCTTGAGAACGTTCCCTTCTATCAGCGGTTTTCTGAGAGTTTTTAGTCAGAATAGATGTTGGATTTTGTCGAATGCCTTTTCTGCATCTGTTATGATGACCACACGGTTTTTCTATCTTACTTTGTTAATTCGGTGAATTGCATTGACTGATTTGTCTAAAGCAAGCCAACTTTGTATCTCTGGAATAACCCCAACTTGGTCGTAATGCATCTTATCTTTGTTAGATGTTGTTGGGCTCGATTTCTAAAACTTTGGAATTTTTGCATCTGTGTTCATGAGGGGTATTAGTCTGTAATTTTATTTTCTTTTTTTAAATTAAGTCAGGGGAAGTGCGGACGCAGCCCCCAGCAACACGAATGACGCAGTCGCGTTTGCCCCACGCGGGGCGACGGCAGGGGTCAGCGGGTCCCCGAGCAGAGGACCAGCCTCGCCCTGGGAAAGCGCCGTCGTGACTGGTGTCGCCCCTGCCGCGGACGTACGTAGTTTTCTTATAATGTCTTTGGTTTGGGTATCAGAGGAATGCTGGTCTCATAGAATAATTTGGGAAGTATTCCTTTCTCTTCAGATTTCTGAAAGGGTTTGTATAGAACTGGTATTTTTTTTTTCCTTTAAATATTTGGTAGAAGATACCAGTGAAATCATCTGAACCTGGAGTTTCCTTTAGTAGAAGGTTTTATGCCACAAATTCAATTTCTTTTGTAAATAGACGGTTATTCAGGTTATTTATTTTTATTGAGTAGTTTATATCTTTCGAAGAATTTGTCCATGCCATCTAAGTTGTCTAATTTATTGGCATAAAGTTGTTCCCAGTATTCCCTTATTATCCTTTTGTTATCTGGAAAATCTCACCTCTCTTGTTCCTGATATTGGTAATTTGTGTCTTCTTTTTTTTCCTGATCAACTTGACTAGACTTTATCAATATTATTGATCGTCTCAAAGAACCAGCTTTTGGCTTCATCAATTTCCTCCACTGTTTCTCTGTATTCTACCTCATTAATTTTTGCCCTGGTCTTCATTTCCTTTCTTCTGCTTACTTTGGGTTTCATTTGCTTTCATTTTTCTAGATTCTTAAGGTGGAATCCAGGATTATTGATTTGAGACCTTTCAAGTACGGATTCCATTAGTGGCAAATATGCAATCAACACATCTGTGGCAGAAACCATGTTTATTGTCACTACCAGAATCTCCCCAATGCCTGGCGCACAATAAATGCTCAATATATACTTGAAGAATGAAAGAATAGGACCCTTTTTGGGTAAAATGCTTTTTACTTCATCAAACTCTATCATTTTGTGTCTCTATCTCCACCAGAACCACCTATTATCTCATTGTATAAATCGAGGTTAAAATGCCCTCTATTGCCCACTTCGTCGAACTATCTTGTCAGACGCAGCGAATACAAATCAATATTTCTTTCTCTACACGAGAGGCCAACATTCTGATTTCGACACCTTAACTGAAAAGGTTTGGCTTCCACTCTAGGAAGCAGCAGGCTTGCGTCACACTGATTTCTAGCTTAACTCTCGTGAAACCTTGGGGCTCCAGCTCCTGGCCTCAAGCCCGGCCCCCGCCCGTTAGGCCTTTCTTCTGTGTTCCAGTCGCGCCTCGCCCCTCCTGGAGGCCCAGCCTAAGCCGCCTTCCCGCTGAAGCCTCCTCCCACTACAATGGCCTGGGCGTCCCGCCTGCTCCTTGGAAGGTAGCTGCCTTTTCCGCTCACTTGGCACCTAATGGACCGTACCGCCTCGTCTCCTCTCTGTGTTTATGTGGGGATGTCTGCCTTGGCCAGCTTGTAACCACCTGCAGCGGAGACCCACAGGTGCCTGGTAGTAAGAAGGCAGCAATAACCAGCACCTCCTGAGTGCCTACTGAGTGCCAAGCCCTATTCTGAGAGCTCTGTGTGAAGGACCTCAATTAATCCTTCCCCCACTCTATGGAAGCGGTATTATTATTACCCCAGCCTTCCGGATAAGAGAGCCGAGGCCCGGGGGCGTGAGGCCACCTGCCAGGGCGGCCAGCAGAGCCAGGATTCACACTCAAGCAGTTCGGCTCCAGAGCCTGAGCCCTCCCCCCCGCGCTCTGCCGTGGCACTGGGGGAACAGTAGCTGCTCATTAAACCTTGGCCGAATAACTGAAGATATGCAAGCCTGGCACAAGCGCAAGAGAAATCTCCAGCAGAGACGCTCCGTTCTGTCGCTCGCACAGCCCTGCTGTTTCCCATCGCTACCTCCTCGGCCCTGTTGTCTCAGGAGCCAGCACCTGTGTGGTCCAGGAGGAAAAGGCGAGACTGGAAAGTGAGATGCCTGCACCCCTCTCCTCTCCTCCCTTGCAGGTTAGGCAAGGAGCAAGTTTGGGCAGTTCTTCCTGCCCTCCCCTTGCTCCCGGAGCCAGCCAGCAAACTGGGGCTGGGAGAGGAGGAGAGGGGGGTGGGAGGAGTATCGACATCCTCAGGATCACAGGCTTCTGGAACCCTTGCCTCTGGAAGCTCAGTCAACCGGATGTTCCTTTAGCTTGCAGGAATTTGGCTGGATTTACAGAGATAATATCAACCTGACCCTTAATTCCCCAAATATAATTTATGGGCTTGTCTCCCATGTGCCGCAACACGTCTGGCTATCCGAAATCTGGTAATTATTTGTGTAAACAGAGCATCCTGCTTTTGTGGATCACAATTGGACTTGAACAGAAAGAAGCGCACTCGCTTTTGGAAACACTCACCTGAGTCTTCGAAATCTTTCAGTCTTTTGAAATCACAGAAAGCTTTAACCAGACAAAATGGTTTTTTGCCTCCTCCTCCAACAAGCCCGCGCAAATTTAGTCCCAAACCCCACCAGGTTTTTTGTTTTGTGTTGTTTTGTTTCTTTGGAGGTACCGGAGGCCTGGGATTGAACCCAGGACCTCGTTATGTGGGAAGCCAGTGCTCAACCACCGAGCCACATCCACTTGCCTGAGTTGGTTTTTTTGTTTGTTTTGCTTGTTGTTCGTTTTTGTTTTTTTCAGGAGGCAGCGGGAACCACACCTGGGACCTCCCCTGTGGGAGGCGGGAGCTCAGCCGCTTGGGCCACATCTGCCCCCACCCCACCAGGTTTTGTAGGTTCTCCCTGAAAATGGGGTGAAGATACCCTAATTTTCTTGGCTGGACTCAAACCGAGGACAGGAGCCCTGGGGTGGAGGCTTCCGGCGGCGGATCTCACTGTCTGTTGAAACATGCATTTTACACCCCCACTAAGAATAAACAGGCTTAGGAATGTAATGCTCTTTGGAAAAGAGGAGAGGTGGCTGGCCAAAGAGAAAGGCCTTGGCTTTTTATTCATGCTGCGAGCTCCCCAGGAACCTCTGCTGCACAGATGCACGCCAGAGCCAGGAGGATTAGGGGAAAGAAAATGAGCTGATTGAACCAGATGGTTCAGGAGGCACTCCCAGGGGGCCCCGGGGGTGGACGAATCTGCATCTTCAAATAACATTAATTTCTGAAAGGCCCAGATTGTTTCCTAAATTACTACACTGAGCTCTTCGCTTTCATGTATTTTTATGGCCCCTCTCCTGGTTGATGGCAGGAGCTGCTGCTTTCCACGGAGCCAGCCCTGGAGAAAGTCTTCGTCCTCGGATGCAGCCAGGGGGGATTCCACTTCAGAATAAAGGCGCCTTGGAAACAATTTCAGCAGAAAACAACCATCCCAGGGTGAGCTGAACACAGCACCATGCTCTCCTGCCAGCTGGGACGCTCATTTCCTTAGTAGCTCGGGGCAAATCCCTTAGCCTCAGTTTCCCCATCTGTACAATGGGGGTAATAACGGGTACCGGCTGCTGCAGTGCTGGGAGGTTTTAATTGGGTAGAGGTTAGAGAGCCCTTTGATGTCGTAAGTTTTATTAACTTCCAAGGGATTCCCTGGGGCCAGAAAAAGCAGTTAAAACCCAAGAGAGAAGAAAGGCAGTGCAGAGCTCAAGCTAAGCATTTCTCCTCCAGCTCCAATTTCAGAACGGCTCCTGTGGGAGTGGCAAGAGCTGTCCCAGGCTGGGGGGCGTCGTTTTAGTGGCATGCGCGGGAGGAGAGCCTGAAGGTTGTCTCGGGAAGGAGCTGGAGAGCAAAGGTAAACTCAGCCTCGCTTGATCCAGTTCTCGCCCAAATGTCTTTTCCCAGAGCAGGCCTCCGGCCCGGGAGCGAGTGGCGGTGGTGGTAATCCAAGGCTTGCGAGTTGAATTCAGAAGCTCCCAGCCTTGGGCCTCTTGCTTCCCAGCAATTAAAGAAAAAGGGAGCTCCAAGTCTGGCCCCCTAGTCGGGTCCTACCCAAAGAGGGGGGCTGGGGCTGGTGGGGGAGGGGCGGGGGGACGGCATCGGCCAATGGTCCCAAACTGGGGCTTTTTCCAAACTCCATCCCTCGCTGCTGGAAGAGCTGCAGACCAGCTCTGTGCCTCAGTTTCCCGCTCTGCAAAAAATGATGTCCTTGCCTTAAAAGCCCCAAATACGAGTATGTCAGGGGTTCTTAACCGGGGTCCACGGACCCCCAAGGTCCCCAAGACTTCAGGGCATCCGTGAGCTTGAACTGAAAAAAATCAACTTACTATCTTTATTTTCTCTGACCTCCAATGTTGAGCGTCATAAAACTACCTGCCGCTCCATTCTGAGAAGGGGTCCCTGGTTTTTACCCGACGGGCAAAGGGGTCCGTGGAAAAAAAAGGGTTAAGAACCCCTGATGTCCATTGATTTGGAATGTGAACGTGCACTGAAAATTATAAAATACTCTCCAAGTTTTAGCTGTCGTAATTCAGGACAAACCCCCACTTTTCCTTCCACAACTTTGTGAAAGCCTCCGTTATTGGATAACTGTGCTGCAGGGGAGAAGAAACCCCATCCTCCTCTCTCCTCCTCTCCCTCTGACTTCTGATCCCCCCCACGCCGAGCACCCACACATCCGTCAACACCAGAGCCATCGGCTCCAGCCCCCAAGGGCGGTCGCCTGGCCCCGCGGGCCGGCTTTGGCCCGGACGTCTTTGCGTCCTGGGAACCCTCAGCCCCAGCACCCGGGGATGGCTGGTCATCTCCCCAGGCCTCGGGCTGCCTTCCCGTCCGTTTGGAAAGGTGCTGGTTGCCAGTTCCTGCTTATCTGTCTTGTTTTCTCCCATGGGACTGAAACCCTCCTGCCGTTTGCAAAATAGAGGCAAAGCAGCAGCTGCTGACCCGACACGGCAGGCCACGGGGAAAGAGGCACGGTGGTGTGGTGGAGGAGCACTGGATGGGGAGTCAAAGACCCGACCTGCGTGCCAGCTCTCCCTTGGCTTCTAGCAATATCTGTCCACCATAAAGACAGGCCAGCCACCTGCTCCGCCCCAGGGCTGTGCTGTGTGGCTTGCGACAGGCACGGCCAGCGGCGAGGACACGCTGGGGTCCAGAGCCCACCTCTGCCTGTGGAATCTGGCTCCTTCGTGCCCAGCGGCATGCAGCCCTAAGGCAACAGTTTTGCCTGCTTTACATATTTCTTTAAGTCCCTTTCCTTCCTAAAAAGGGCACATTATACCCCTGAGATTCAGAACTTCCCTTTTCCAAGGCTGTTAGAGTCCAAGTGTGCCAAAACGGAGAGCTGAGTCCAAAAACTAAAACAATTTAAAAACCCGGTCGTTTCCCTGATCGTGATTTACTGAGCTATACATTTGCTTTGTGTGGTTTTCTGTAACTGTATTTTATTTTACCAGGAAAGGGACAGAAAAATACCTGCTGTTAAAATAAAATCATCCTCACTGTATGTATTTTTGGTCTTCGTTATCCAGATTTTCCAGCCAAACCCTTGCTTGGATGTCCCCTTTGTCTGACACGTATATACAGGGAAGCTAATTGGGGCTGAGATTTTTGGGGGGAGGTGCTGACTTTGGGGGGGACTTGGTTCTCCAAAGTGCCCTTGACGGGAGCTTATGTTGATGAAAGCAGTCTTGTCCTGCCGGATCAGAACTTGGCCTTTACCGCATCAACAACAACCACCAAAAATGTACATTGAGAAGAAATGGGGAAACAATGATCAAATTAAAGCGCCCTGGGCAGCTCCCCCCACCCCGTGCCCCCTCGGCTGCCAACAGCCCTGTTTCAATTTCACCACCCAGCCCAGCCGCCGGCCTCAGCCCCCAGCCTCACACCCTATAAATCGTCCCTGCCCTCGCCCCGGAGTGGCTGCTTGTACTCATTTTGGGGTCCAGCCTTAATTCCCTCATCTTTGGCTGCTGACATTAAGATTTGTAACCGATAGAATGTGTTTTTAATGTATTTCCTGAAGGTTACAATTAAAGAGATCTAATTCTTCTGAACTTGCAAAAGACTCTGCTAACATTTTTTTTTTTCAAGGTATTCCGGGAAGAATTGCCCTGCAGCCTCCAGATGGATTGAGCCGCCGGCAGGGTCTGGGCTCTGGAATTCTCTGCTTAGCTCTGCCACTCACTCTTCCTGTCCCCCCCCTCAGCCCCGTCTGTTCTCTTCGCGCCTTCGTTTTTCCTGGGTATGAAATGAGGATAAATATTTGTCTACGAGATGAGAGCGTTGTGAGGATTAATTGGTTGGTGCTTGGGAGCGCCTTTGAAGATGAAAGACGCTCTCTGCAGATGCTAAGTCAGCTCCCGGCGCGTCGGGGTTTAACGCGCCAGGTGAGACGAGTGGGCATGGCTGGAGGTGAGCGGTGCCCGGTGCCGCAGAGCCCGCCTGCGGGGGCCCGCCTGGGGCCGGGTGCGGCTCCCGCCAGCCTGGGGTCCCCCGCGGATCCCCCTGGCTCCTGGCTCAGCGCCTGGCACAGGGGTTCTCGATACATACATGCAAAAGAACTCAAATTGGGGTTCACCCCGAGCTCTCGGGTCGCAGAGGGACCCCGCCCCTGAGCCGTGCCCGCTGCCTGTCACTCGGCACACACCGTGGGCAGGTGACTTCACCTCTCTGAATCTCAGCGCCTGGTCTGCCGGTGGACACAGAAAGAGTCTCCATCTCCTCGGGGCGTGGTCAAGGTTTATCTGAGGATCAGTCAGCAGCACTGGAGCGCGGGGCTACGGGGCGGAGGCAGATGCCAGGAGGACACGTTACGCAGTCCAAGGCGGGGAGGAACGGACTTATCATCCCCATCCTACAGGCGACAAACTGAGGCACAGAGAGGCCAAGGGACTTACCAGGGCCTGGACCAGCACTCCTGGAGGGAGCTCCTGCACGTGACACTTAGCGGAGCGCTTACACCCCGTCAGTGTGCAACGAGGAGCTGTGTGGGGACTTTTCTAGTCTTTCCCTGATTTGCCCAGCCAGCCAGGAGATGCCCCGTGGCCAGGAGGGCAGAGGGCCCAGAGCTGAGGGAGGGTGCCCAGCATGGGCCACCCAGCCGGGGCCGGGCTCCGCAAGGTCTGGGCCTGCTCAGGGCACTGGGGGCCCAGGGTGCTTTGGGGACCCAGGATACTTTGGGGGTATTTTGGAGACCCAGGATACTTTGTCGAAGGCATGTCAAGGCAAATCCTGGCACCTCAGTGACAGTCTGGGACACAAGGTCCGACAGCTGCCGTCTCCGAAGGTCTGGGGTTGTGCCGTGGTTTGCGGGGAGGTGAGGCGAGCTCTCCGGGGGGGCTATCCTGGAGATGTGGGCTGTATCACTGCGGGTGTAGACCGTGAACAAGCCAAGGGATGAAAATGAACCCAAACACGTTAAGACTCCGCCCAAGGAAACAAAGCTAAACATAAAAAAATAAAATAAAACGAGAAGGGGAAAAAAAAGACTGCGCCCAAACAGTCCCTGGAGTGCACGTAAGGAACCGGAAGGGGAAATCGAGGCCCGAGGTCCTGACGAAAGAAGGGAACCAGCTGAATCGTGGGACGGGGAAGCCTTCAGCAGGGACAGAAATGCCTTCAGCCCCTGCCGCTGGTGCTGGAAGGGGAAATGGAATTCTGTTTAAATATTAGGTTGTTTTGAAAAGCCTGACTAGCGTGAAAGTCCCTATTTAAAAGGGAGTTGACTCTGCATTGAAATTGGTCCCTGTTTCCACACCCACATGTTGACTAAGGCCTTGGAAAACAAACTTCCTGGTAGATCCTGATTCCAGTCGCCTGGGAGTGAATGCCTGGCCGTACAATCAGTGAGCTGTGCGCGGAGGGCGCCGCCGGGAGAACTCCTGGCCTGAGTTTATGAAAAGGCAAACAGATCCCAAAGGGAGGCCCAAGTCCAAGCTGGCTCTGGGCACAGGCCCTCCAGGAAAGCACACTCCAGTTCGAAGGAGGCCCTAGCACAGCTTCTCGGGGACCCCCGTGAGCCCGGTTCCTTCTCAGAAACACAGAGAGTGGGGGCCCGTGGGGATGGGAGGGGCGACGCGGACCCTTCTGTCATTGGAGCACCCGATAAATGCCGCGTCATTCATTCACTCTTCGGGTGGGCGGCCCGGAGCACGCGCACGTCAGTGTCACCGGGTGCGCTCTCCCGGGCAGGTGGGCTCCGGGAGGTTAAACAGGGCCCCGGTTTGCCCCCGATCATTTTGGTTTGTGCCATTGTCCCAGCTTCCCTCTCCACTCTCAGAGGTGCCCCGTTTGGGTGACCAATCACGTGGCCATCCTAGGTTAAGCGGATTGCCTGAGTTCACCCAGCTAGCGAGTGGGCAGAGTTAGACCTGGAACCCGGGTCCCCTCGGTTCAAAAATCAGACCTTAGGAGCCGATGGGGCTCAGTGGTTGAGCACCAGCTTCCCACATGCGAGGTCCCAGGTTCGATCCCCGGCCCAGGTACCTAAAAAAAAAGAATCAGACATTGGGGGGCTGCTCCTCCTGTGCAACGAGGGCGGTCACTGCAAAGCCCGCACAGCCCTGGGAGCTGCGTGCCCACTCTCCTCCTCTCCTTCACGCAGGGCCTCTCCGAGCTGTCTGGTAGTCTCTCCCAGCACAGCCGTGACGTCGGTGCTCAGCAGACCCCCCGGTCCATCAGCACCCCACCTCGGTGCGTTTGTTTTGTCTGCCGAGCCCGTGTCTATCAGCTCCTCCATGATAGGAAGCTGGGCCCGCGTCCTGTTCGCGCCGTCAGCCCAGATTCCAAACCCCAACCCCAAGCCAGGCCCACTGCAGCGCGCCCCACGAGGAGGACCCTCTCCCCTGAGGGCTGCCCGGAGTCCCGTCCTCAGCCTCCTTCCCACGGCCTCTTTCTCCAGCGCTGGCCGCCGGGACACAGGGCAGGTTTCTCTGTCGTCCCAAGCTCCTCTACGGCACCAGTGTTGCAGGTCCACAGGACTGAGCCCACGCGGCCTCATTTTTACCGAGGAGGAAACGGAGGCCCAGGGAGGTCGAGTGACATGCCCAAAGACACACAGCTAAACATGGAAGGCAAAAGGCCGGGTCTCCTGAGACTGAAGCCAGTGTCCGTTCAAGTCATGTGAGGTCTCAGTTTGACCGAGGTCCCTGGGGTGGGTGGGGGAAGCTGTACCTCCAAGAACACCTGGAAAAGTCTTTTCCAGAGACCGAGATGTGTCTGCTTGACCCTGTCCCCCAGCCCTTGGGCTGCTGAAATCTCGGGGTGAGTAGGGGCCGCATTCGACCACCTCCCTGCCGCACCACCGGGTATGCACAACTCCCCCAGTGTCAAGAAGGCACCCCTCCCGAGGCAGCCCAGCACCCTTAGACACCCGACGCCAGGAGTTTCTGCCTTCCAGGGGTGGAAGACGGTCTCCCCATAACTTCCTCTCACCCTCCGGTCTCGGTGCTTCCCAGCAACCCAGGGCAGGGCAGGCCTGAGCCCTTCCCCACACACCCTTGCAGTACCGCAGGCTCTCACCCCGCACGGGAGCGCTTTTGTTGGCAGAAAAGGTGGACCGACCCAGGCTGGAGGCTCAGCTTGGCCTCTTAGCCCATGTGTGGCCTGGGGCAAGTCGCTGAACCTCTCTGAACTTCAGTTTTCTCATCTGAAAAAAAAAAATGGGGACCTCGTGAGGGACGTCACCTCCTCGGGTTGCAGTGAGGCTTGAAGGAGAAGAGCCCATACACCCGGCCAGGCCAGTGTCCGCACAGAGAGCGCGTGTGAACGTGACGGTCAGTGCTCTGGCTTTCCTTCAGCCTCATCCTCTGCGTCTCTGAAGGCAGCACCCGAGCTTTCATTTCTCTGACGGCCACCTCTTGCTACTAACTTGTGTCACCCCCCAAACCTCTCTCGGGCACGGCTGCTCGGGCGTCTCCCTTCCCACTTTGCCTGGCTCTGCTCCCTGTCCCCTGGCAGAAGGGATACGACAGGATTCTCCGCCGCCTGCTACTGGCCCCAAGGCCTCAACCCTGCCCGCTGAGAGTCAGGGGCCACGCGAAAGCCACCAGCCTCGGCCACTGAGGCTCCCACAGCGGGTCCGCAGAGGCCCGCCCCGCAGCCCAGGGGGTGGCCCCTCCCAGCCTGACCGGCCACGGTACGCCCCCCGGCGGTGGTCTGCAGCGGAGCCCTTGTGTCCTTTTGAGGGGCAGTGGAGAAGTATAATCTCCGTGAGCTGGGACACACTCCCGTAAAGCGGCTCCCATGGCCAGGGGCCTCGTCTCGGCAAAGCCATTAACGTGGGAAGCTGAGTCTGGGTCCCCCTGATCACAGGACGCGAGGCACTTTGCATGCAGAGCGATAGCTCCGTCTAGCGCCCTCCTTTGGCAGATAAAGAAATGGAAGCCCAGAGAGGGAAGGCAACTTGCCTGAGGTCACACAGCTGGAACGCTGGTCCACACTGGCCAGGCCATCCTCAGCCCATACAGAAGAGTGGGTCGTCAGTGAGGAAGAAGAGAGAAGAAGGAAGGGCAATGCAGAATGTGGAAGAGTCAGGCTGCCTCCATCTCCCTGGCGGTGCACACAGGCCGGGCTCTGGAAGGGAGGAATCCCGGTGACGACAGAGGAGGGCGCGAACACTCCCAAAGCCCTTTCGCCTTGTTGGTACCAAGGGAGTCTCAAAATGCTAGAAGGGGCTCGCCAGGGCCGGCGTCCCCAATGGAGAGTCCCCCAGAAAGCTGGGGCCGCCGGCCCAGGTCTCACGGGGCGGCAGGTGCTTCTGTGGGCGCTTTGCTCCGGGAAGCGGTTCTGCCACCTCTTGGGCAGGACCTGCAGAACCGACCTCACCACCCTGCGCGAGGCTCCGCCAGGCGCCACGAGCGGGGCTGACGCAGGGCTGGCCACCATCAGCGCCGGCCCCGGCCGCCGGCCCCGGCCGCCGTCTCTGCCCGCTGTCGCGGCCATGTCAGTGGGGACCCTGCGTCACCCTCATGACAGGAGAGGGACTTGGTGCAGCAAAGTGTGGCCACGGAGCTGGGCTCTCGGCC
This sequence comes from Dasypus novemcinctus, assembly GCF_030445035.2. Lineage (NCBI taxonomy): Eukaryota > Metazoa > Chordata > Mammalia > Cingulata > Dasypodidae > Dasypus > Dasypus novemcinctus. The sequence goes on from NC_080683.1 coordinate 7,075,090, forward strand.
ACCTGCGCACCCGCCGACGGGGGCACCGGGAGCAGGCGTGGAAGCTGGGGACCCACGGGTGTCCCCACGGCGGGGGGGCCAGCCCTGCTCTCGGGGTCCAGCTGGCCCTGGCTCTCCGGCACCCCTGAGCTTTCGGAGCACCCGAGGAGGGGGACCCCCGCCCACGCGTCTCCCCTCCCGGTCCTCCGGGGCTCCCCAGGAGATGAGGGTCGGCGAAGGAGCCCCAGCACACGCCGTGGGCGGTTCCCCAGCCCGGGGCGAGCGCGGGCGCGGAGGGGCAGGGGCGCCGGTGCTCCGTGCAGCCCGGCGTCTCTGGGCGCTGCTTCCCGCAGCAGGTATTTCGGCCCCATTGTGTTTCTCTCGGGCGGCGTTAAAGTGAGCTGGCGCTCCTAGGGCCCCCCCGGGCGCGGGAGACCCGAGCTGCCCCGCCCATTCTACAGATGGTCCACAAAGTAGGGTTCGCTTGCGTATGTCCTGGATTTGACCCCCTTAGCTTCCCCGTAAACTCTTAGCTTTCCCCCCCCATATTTATTTATTCCTTCCCCCGCCCCTCGTTGTTTTGCACTGTCTGCTCTTGCGTCTATTCGTTTTGTGCTTGACATCCCCCCCTCCCTGCCCAGAGACACAGGGAACCAAACCCGGGAGCTCCTGCGTGGTAGGCAGGTGCTCAACTGCTCGAGCCACGTCCACTTCCCACCCCTTAGCTTCTTTTTTTTTTTTAATTTCTCTCCCTTCCACCCCAGTTGTCTGCTCTCTCTGTGCATTCACTGTGTGTTCTTCTGTGACTGCTTCTATCCTTACCAGCGGCACAGGAATCTGTGTTTCTTTTTGTTGGGTCATCTTGTTGTGTCAGCTCTCTGTGTGGGTGGCGCCATTCCTGGGCAGGCTGCACTTTCTTTCGCGCTGGGCGGCTCTCCTTCCGGGCGCACTCCTTGCGCGTGGGGCTCCCCTACGCGGGGGACACCCCTGCGTGGCAGGGCATTCCTTGCGCGCATCAGCACTGCGCATGGGCCAGCTCCACACGGGTCAAGGAGGCCCGGGGTTTGAACCGTGGACCTCCCATGTGGTAGACGGACGCCCTAACCGCTGGGCCAAGTCCGCTCCCCTTAGCTTCTTGAGGGCAAAGCCGGGGCAGCTCTTGTCTGGGGACAGACCACTGGCAGTGGCTGGTTCACCTGACACAGAACGGGATGAGTGGGTTCTAGGCCCCTCTCTCACTCTGTAGCACCCTGGCACTTCTGAGCTGGATGGAAACCAGAGAACATCAAGTCTGGTGCCACGGTCAGGCCCTTGGGGTGCGGGAGTCAGAGAGTTTGAAATCCTGAAATGTGTCTCCAATGCCCTCAGATTTCTCCATCTTCCCCCTTTCCTCCAGGCTAAATACGGGAACAAAATAAGGACGCCGATCAGCCAGAACCGTGGAGACGAGCACTCCTTCCCTTTCCCCTCTCCTTCCCTCCCTCCCAGCACTGTGTGTGCACTGAAGAGACAAAGACAAAGGCGGGGCTCCCCGGTAAACGGGGCTCAACGCCCACCCGACACCCCATAGCTGCCATCACAGGGGTGGTGCAGGGGAGCACAGAGGGACCAGGTCTGATACAGAGGGACGCAGGAGGGAGGGCTTCCTGGAGGAGGAGAGGCCTGAGCAGAGTCCTGCACAAGGGCTCTGAGCCGGGAGATTTAGGGCGCGGAGGTTTGGAAGGGTGCTGGCACAGGTGCGGCAGCAGGGCCGAGCGGGCGAGTCCAGGGCCCACCAGCAGGGGGGCGGGGCTGAGCATGGCACGGGAGGGGAGCAGGGCTTCACAGACAGGCGACCCCGAAGGCCAGGGGCCCCACGGGGGCTCATGCCGCTAGGTCCGACAGTCAAAAGAGCAGCTGGTGCAGGGGAGTCTTTCAAGACGAGGGCTGAGTCCTGGCTCTGTGCCTTGCTGGCTGTGTGGTTTGGACAAGTCACTCAACCTCTCTGAGCCTCAGCCTCCTCTATGAGACACAGGGATAACAGGCCATCTCCTGCAGAGTTACTCAGAGCGTTAAAGAAATAAAAGCAGTGCTCACGAATGCGCCCAGCTCTGTGCCTGGGACACAGGAGAGGCAGGCTTAGTCATCCCTTCCTTTTGGATGCCTTCATAGTCTCCCCATCTTTTTTTCTTTAAAGATATATTTATTTGTCCGCCCTCCTTGTTGCTTATGCTCACTGTCTGCTCTCTGTATATGCCGTTCGTTGTGTGCTCTCCGTGTCTCCCTGTCTTCTTTTTGGGAGGCACCAGGACCTCCCACGTGGGAGGCAGGCACCCAGTTGTTTGAGCCACCTCCACTTCCTGCTTGTTGTACCTCTCGTATTTCCTTGTTGAGTCATCTCATTGCATCGTCTTGTTGCATCATCTTATTGCATCAGCTCGCTGTGCCAGCCTGTCGCATCATCTTGCTGTCTTGCTCAACTTCTTTATGATGGCACAGGAACTGAACCCAGGACCTCCTGTGTGGGAGGCAGGTGCCAACTGTAAGCCACATCCACTTCCCTCTCCCCACCTCTTGTACCAGATTCTGCAGTCCAGTAGGGAAAGGAGGTGGCAAACTCATTATGTTAATTAGGGTGTAGCTTTGGCTGCTAAAACAAAGCCCCAAATAGCAGTGGCTCAGATAAGATAGAGGTTATTTCTCTCTCCTGCTTCAATCTACCTGCAGGCACAGGGTGTGCTCGGCAGCTCTGGCCCTCAGGCTCCTCCTCGTGGCTGCCCTGCCACCCGGATATGCAGCTTCCACCTCAGCGTCCAAAGGCGGCTGCAGCTGCTCCAGCGCCTGATGCTGTGTTCCCGTTTCAGCCGGTGGAAGGGGAGAAAGGAAGCAGAGGGCCTGCTCTGCCCTTCCAGGGCATGGCCTAGAAGCTGCAAACATCGCTGCTTCGAGTGCTCCCCCCAGAACTTTGTCCCGTGGCCACACCCAGCTGCAAGGGAGAGGGAAGTGCCGTCCCCAGCCAAGTGGTTCTAGCAGAGGAGATTTCATCCCCCACCCCCAGGGGACAATTGCCAGCATCGGGAGACATTTTTGGTTGTCACGACGGGGGGTTGTCACTGGTATTGGGTGGGTAGAGGCCAGGGACTCTGCTAACCGGCCTTCAAGGCACAGGATGGCCCCTACGGCAAAGACCCTTCCTGCCCCCAGAGGCGGTCGGTGCCAAGGACAGCCGAGCCTTCAGCTAAAACTCGGGGGCTCTACTACAAAACAAAGGGGGAGGGAAAGAGATCCCGGGGGCAACCAGCAATCCCGCCCCAGACACGCACACTGAGGGTTGCTCTACTGGAGAGGATTAAACTGACATTTTTTCCCAGGGGTATCTCTCTCGGGCAGGGATAAATCTTTAAGTCCATGGGCTGCGTGGACTACCAAGAATTAGCTACAGGGAAGCGGACTTGGCCCAGTGGTTAGGGCGTCCGTCTACCACATGGGAGGTCCGCGGTTCAAACCCCGGGTCTCCTTGACCCGTGTGCAGCTGGCCCATGCGCAGTGCTGATGCACGCAAGGAGTGCCCTGCCACTCAGGGTGTCCCCGTGTAGGGGAGCCCCACGCGCAAGGAGTGCGCCCTGTAAGGAGAGCCGCCCAGCGCAAAAGAGAGTGCAGCCTGCCCAGAAATGGCGCCGCACACACGGAGAGCTGACACAACAAGATGACGCAACAAAGAGAAACACAGATTCCCATGCCTCTGACAACAACAGAAGCGGACAAAGAAGACGCAGCAAGTAGACACAGAGAACAGACAACCGGGGTGGGGGGGGGGGAGAGAAATAAATAAAAATAAATAAATCTTAAAAAAAAAGAAAAAAGAATTAGCTGCAGAACAGGGAGGACTTGTGGCCGGGCAGTCCTGCGGCTTCGCCCCCGGGTGGCCCACCCAGAGCCGTGCCAGCAGGGGGGACGGAGCCCACAGCCTCCCAGGAGCAGGGCCCGCAGGGGCTTCCCAGCCTCGCCTGAGCATTTGACCTTCCAGAAGGTTCTCCTTGAGATAACCCGCGGCCTTCTGAAACCCCTTACTGAATGGTTCCGCTTTCCAAGGAGGTGAGACCCGGGCCGGGTGAAAAAGGAGGGTGAGAGTAAGAGGCCTTCGTCTCCAGGACAGCTGCCACAGTCAAGCTCACGGGCTCTTCACCCGGCCACGTGGAAGAGACGCAGGAAACCCCAGCGTGAGGCTCTGGCCGAAAGGCAGGAGCAAGGGTGTGGATATATTTTTGTAAATATCCCACTGGCCACTCTCTCTGCCTTACTTTCTTAATCTGTCCAGTCTTTGGCGCAAACATGACAGTCCAGAAACTGTCCTTAGCACTGTACGGAGGTTACCTCATTTACTGTCCCCATCAAGCCCAGGAAAAAGCTACCCATCAGGCAAAGGTTCAGAGTGGTTAAGTAACTTGTCCAAGACCACACAGTTAGGAAGAGGCAGAGACCCAAGTGTGGGCCTCAAGAATGTCTGATGCTAAAGCACATGCTCTTTCCACAACAGCACTTTTTTTTTTTATAAGATATTTAGATTACCTCGATGTTACATAAAAAATAGAGGAGATTTCCAGATGGATTCCCATCTGCCCCCATCCTTCACTAGGGCGGTGCGTCCGTTGCAATCGAGGAACACAGTTTGGCAGTCCAGCCAGCGCGGGCCGCGGTCCCCACTCTCCCACTCAGTTCTGTAGGTTACAACGGGTTGTCCTGGGTGAGCCCAATGACTGGAGAGGCGGTGCCCCCACGGCCTCTTCATCTGCCAGGGCGGCCTATCGTGCAAGGAACGAGGTAAGCCCCATCCTGGCCCTTTGCCCACCGTCCAGGTCACACTCCTAAACAAATAGCAGATAAAGGCAGCAAAGAATGGGGATTTCTGGCTCTAATTTCCAGCTAGGGAAACAGACGCACAGAGTGGTCAAGTCACTTGTCCAAAGCCACACAGGCAGTCAGAAAGGGTCTCAAAAGCCGTGCCTCCCTCTGCTCTGACAAATAAAGTAACAGCTCTCATGATGGACTCCCAACTACAGTGTAGATTTTGCCTGGAAAGCCGAGCTGTCAATCTGGGGAAGAGATCCAGGAGGGAAGAGACTCCAGATTTTCACAGCAGTGGGAGTCCCGGGGGCCAGGCAGGCGAGACCCGGCAGGGAAGAGACGCTGCTTCCGTCGTGGGAAGGAAACAGCAATGACTCAAAGACACACACGCTCCAAACCCACGACGCGGCAGAGGTCCATTTTTAGGCAGATGCTCTTTCGCGCCTCCATCACGCCCGATGCCACAAGCCAGTGTTTACCCGCAGGAAGCGCGCCGCGGGGATGTGCCTTCTGGTTCCTCACTCTGGCTGCCGAGCGGGGCGGCTGGGGGCGGGGGGAGCCAGAAGGCAGGGGCCGGGCCACCCGACCGAGGGAGCCAAGCCTAGGGACTGACCTTCACAGCTCAGGGAAGGCGGCTCGTCCAGCTGCCAGGCCCCAGGTCCTCCCAAGCCAGGGCGACCACCAAGGGGCCTGAAATAGGCCTGAGGTGCCGTGCCCACGAGGCAGGGGCGGCAGGCGGTGGGCGGGAGCACGGGGTGGCTTCGTTGGGGAGGACGGGCGCCCCCCGCCACCAGGCTTTCTCACCTGCCAGTGGCATAGCTGGGCAGGGACGCTGGTCCACGGCTAGGGACAGCATCTGCTAGGCCATGAAAAAGGAGGCACGGCAGGGAGTGGGCGCTGCTCGCTCGAGCAGTCTGTGCCTGTCTCCCACGCGGGAGGTCCCGGGTTCGGTTCCCAGCGCCTCCTGAAGACGACGAGCAAGATGGCGAGCTAATCTCCCAATTTTAAAAATGTAAACGGGACAGCTAAATACAATATGTGACCCCTGAATGGACTCTATACGTGAGAAACAGCCGTAAAGGACATTATCGAGACAGAGACGGTTGAAAAGCATGTTAGAGGATAGAATTGGATCAGTGGCAAACTTCCTGACTTGATGACAGGGCTTTCCAGAAAGTGTCCCTCTTTTTGGTAGCTACGTTCTGAAGCAGTTAGGTTGAAATGTCATGATGCCTGCAAAATATTCTCAAAAGTGGAGCCATGACAAGATTAAATGACCTTCCCAAGGTTGCATAACTAAGAAGAGACAAAGAGACGAGGTTCCGAGTGGTCTAGTGCAGAGCTTACGAGGGTGGGCTCCAGAGTCAGACTGCCCGGACAGACGTGTAGTTCACTGGGCAAGCTACTTAACCTCTCCTGTGTCTGTCCTCATTTAAAAAATGGGGCTGGGAAGCAGCTCTGGCTCGAGAAGTTGAGCGCCCGCCTCCCAAGGAGGTCCCAGGTTCAGTTCCTAATGCCTCCTAAAGAAGACAAACAGACAACAAGCAAAAACAAGGAGCAGACCATGAGCAAAAACTAGCAGGGAGCTGATGTGGCTCAAGCAGTTGAGTGCCCGCCTCCCACACAGGAGGACCTAGGTTCGGCTCTTGTGTCCCCGAAAGAAAAAAACAGACAACAGGCAAAAAACAAAACCAAAAAAACCCAAATGAACAACGAGCAGACAAAGAGCACTAACAACAAGCAAAAACAACGAGCAAATGTGAGGGAGCCATCTCAAGTGGGGGGAGCTGATGGTGATGGGAACAACGAGAGCATCCACTTCGTAGCATTGTTGTGAGCGGGGAAGCCCTTAGGACAAGGCCTGCCGCGGTGAAGGTGCTCCAGACGCTGGGGGGATGTGCAATCAGGTCTAGGCTCTAGCTGAGACGAGCTCTTCCTGCTGCCTCTTTCCTTAGAGAGGCCGTGGATTCTCGAAGGAGGCTGGGACACAGAGGCCTTTTACATTTGGGGGCGGGGCAGAGTTCCCAGAGTGGGGGCTGGGGGGGACTGACTGGTGTGCAAGCAAGAGAAAGGGGAGGCCAGCCGGAGGGGCAGGACCTCAGAAATCAAGGCAGGGGAGGATCAGGGGCCGAGCGGTTAGGTTAGCGAGGCTGTCAGGGCACGGAATTTGCCCCAGGGGTCGGATGAGCCAAGGCCTACCCTACAGGAAGGAGGAGGGGCTCAGGACCCACTTCTGTCCTCCCACGTTGCACAGAGGACAGAAACCGAGGCCCGAGGGGAACGGCGGGCGCAGGGGCTCCCACGGGCAGGTGCACAGCCGGGAAAGTACAGCTGGGACTCCTGGGCGGCGCCGCAGCCCGGCAGGCCCCTCGGGAGCTGCCTGTGGGCGGGATGAGTGCTGCTTTCCATTCTGAGCTGAGTTCCCTCCACCGCCGTCCCCTGCCCCCTAAGGAAGCTGCTGTTGAAGGGAGGCACTCCAGCTCCTGCTGATTGGTTTTCCCAAGGTGGGGGAGCACGGGAGGGAATTTACAAAATCCCAGTAGGTGGAGTCTATTCCTAGCCCCATTTTGCAGAAGAGGAAAGTGAGGCTTTGCAAGATTATGGCGGTTGACCAAAATTGGGGAGGGATAAATAAAAATAAATCTTAAAAAAAATATACACACACACACACACACACACACACACATAAGATGTTCCAATACGCCCCACTTCCCCCACGCCCCACTCCTCCCACGTCAACAACTTCTTTCATTAGTGTGGTACATTCACTGCATCTGATCAGCACATTCTGGAGCACTGCTGCACAGCATGGGTCATGGCAATATATAAAATGCCCTGCATCTGTCCCTGCAGTATCATTCAGGACAACGCCAAGTTCTGAAAATGCCCCACATCTCATCTCTTCTTCAACTCCTTCAACAGCTCCATGGCCACTGTCTCCACATAATGATATAATTTTTTCCATTTCTAGAGTCACAATAATTCTGTAGTAGAATACCAGTAAGTCCACTCTAATCCATATTTTATTCCTCCATCCTGTGGACCCTGGGATGGCGATGTGCACTCCACCTCTAAATCGAGAGGGGGCTTAGGTCCCACATGGCTGATGGATGGACTCCCCTGCTTGCAGCTGTAGAATCCTCGGTTCCCTGGTGTGGTGGCTGACCATCCTCACCTCCCTGTGAGCTGACCTGGGTAAGTCCAACGAACCAGAGAGTGGGAGCTGCAGCTCTGCTGAGGCTCCTGATCGCAGGGATATGGGCCTGCCTACCACTTACTCCCGTGCTTTGGATGAGGTGGGACAGGTGAGGGGTAGGCCAAGAAGATGAAAGAACCTCTGTCCCACCCTCAGGAGGCTGTGGGTGGGGCTGGGGGGCTGGACATGTGCGTTTGTACATGGCCCCTCAGAAGAATGCAATCTATGCCAGCTGCTGCCTGCTGGGACTCCCGCGCTCCCCCCCTAGCAGCTTCCCTGGGCTCTGGGAATTAATGGAAGATATTCTATCCTGTGGTCATTCTCTAGAACTCTCAGAAGGGTCAAGGGAGCCAGCTCACTCTCACAAGTTAATCCCAGCGGGTATAAACATAACAGCCGAGCCTGATGAGGAGAGGGCCCTCTGCATTCCAGGCAGATGAGCAGGAGGGTGAGCAGGAGGGACTGAATAATGCCAGGAATCAGCAGAGATTCGACTTGACTGCAAACAACAGAAAGCCATTTAACAGTGGTTTAAACAAAACAGAAATTCATTTCTCTCTCATGAGAAAGAAGTCTAGAGGTAGAGACTCTGGACTGGTATGGTAGCGCTCTGGTCATCTGAGACCCAGGCCCCTTCTCTGTTTCTGGTCTGCTTGCCTAATGTAAGCAGGTTGCCTCAATGTCCAAAACGGCTGCTGAGCTCCAGCCATTTCATCAGATTTCCAGGCAATGGGGAAAGGGAAAAAAGAGTTTCAACATAAAACTTCTCCCTTTTAAAGAGTCCTCCTGAAGGTTCTATATCTCACTGGCTGCAAGTGAAACCAAAAAGTGCTCTTGTGCCGGGACACAATGCTGCCTCAAAGAAAATGGAGGTTGTATTACTATGGAAGAAGGGGATGTAGATTTGAGGTGGAACCAGCAGGCTTTTCCCCAGTCTCCAATGGCGACCTTGGAACAGGGAGAGAAAACGGGACTGGAAGTCAAAAGCTATGCTCTGACCTTTACGAGTTCATGACCTTGGGTGAGTCCCAGCACCTCCCTGAGCCTCAGCCCCTGTGAAAGAGCTTAAATAACCTGTCAATCACCATTCCCAGGGACTACTAAGAGGGGCTGGCTGACGGCTGCAGGGCGAGCCCAGGGGAAGAGGAGGGCAGCCCGAGCCGGGACGGAGGGGAGCGGACCCGCAGAGCCGTGCGCGACACGCACCCTGCTGGCAGGGCTCGCTGCCCGCCGCCGCGGGCCCGCGTCGGGCGGAAACCCCGAGCCTGGCAGAGGCCCAGTGCTCCCGGCTCAGCCTTCCGGGGCCCAGACGGGCCAGCCAACAAGCAGGAGGCCTCGGGGGAGCAGAGGTCCAAACCCCCGGGAGGGAGGGGAGGGCCCCGGGGGCAGAAACCAAGCTCTGGGTCCCCACAGGGCCAAAATAACCTGCGACTGAGTCAATCGGCCAACATGCTGGTCAGGCCGGTGGGGAAGAAACCAAAACCCCAGCCAGATCTATTATTTAGCAGTTTGTCACCAAGCAAAAATAAAAATCCCCCCCTCCAACCCCAAACATGGTGTGATTTGGTGTCGAGTCGCCTTGGGTCAGCCCGGGCCAGGTCCAAGGTTTGGGATCCGTTCTCCCAAAAGCCAGATGGGGAGGGGGCGAGGTGGACTCGCCTGCTGGGGGAAGGGGCGGCCTCTTCTCCCGTCGGCCTCGCGGCCTATGTCCTCGGTGGAGGGCCCCAAAGGGGTAACGTTAGGACAACTCTTCCCGGCGTGGGGGGAGAGGGAGGGCGCTCGGGAGCCCAGGGGGCCCTTGAAGCTTTTTCATTACACTGTTGACCAACAAGTATTTGCTGAATGCCTCCTGTGTGCCCGCACGGCCCGAGGCGCTGGCGGATTTCCGCCCCAGAGGCCGTGGATTTGGGGATCACAGCCTCCTTTTGGTAATGGGATGCACCCCAACTCCTCTAGGTCCCCAGCAGTGTGAGCTGTGTAAACCTTGCCATTCAGAGTTCAAAAACTAATTGGGGGGTGGGGAGGTGGGAAGCGGACTTGGCCCAGTGGTTAGGGCGTCCGTCTACCACATGGGAGGTCCGTGGTTCAAACCCCGGGCCTCCTTGACCCGGTGGAACTGGCCCATGCGCAGTGCTGATGTGCTCAAGGAGTGCCCTGCCACGCAGGGGTGTCCCCCGCATAGGGGAGCCCCAAGCGCAAGGAGTGCACCCCGTAAGGAGAGCTGCCCAGCATGAAAGAAAGTTCAGCCTGCCCAGGAATGGCGCTGCACACACACGGAGAGCTGACACAGCAAGATGACGCAGCAAAAAGAAACACAGATTCCTGGTGCTGCTGACAACAACAGAAGCGGACAAAGAAGACGACACAGCAAACAGACACAGAGAACAGACAACCAGGGCGGGGGGAGGGGAGAGAAATAAATAAATAAATAAATAAATCTTTTTTAAAAAAAAACAAAGTTATTTAATCATGTTCCTATACCTGGAGCGGTCACAGAAGAACACACAGCGAATGGACACAGAGAGCAGACAACTGAGGGGGGGCAGATTTTAAAAAAAGAAAAAGCTAATTGGGGGGATGTGGCTGTGGCTCAAGCGATTGGGCTCCCATCTACCATATAGGAGGTCCAGGGTTCAATTCCCGGGGCCCCCTGGTGAAGGCGAGCTGGCCCCAGTGGAAAGCTGGCCTATGCAGAGTGCGGGCCCGCAGAGGTGGCACAGCAAGATGACACAACAAAAAGAGACACAGAGGAGAGACAATAAGAGACGCAGCAGACCAGGGAGCTGAGGTGGCTGAAGTGATTGAGCGCCTCTCTCCCACCCTGGAAGGTCCCAGGATCAGTTCCTGGTGCCTCCTAAAGTGAAGACAAGCAGACACAGAAGAGCACACAGTGAATGGACAACAGTGGGCAGCGGGAATAAGCAGATCTTTAAAAACAACACTAATTGGGGAGGTGGATGTGGCTCAAGAGGTCCCGGGTTCGGTTCCCAGTGCCTCCTAAAAAGAAGATGAGCACACAACAAACAGACACAGAGAGGAGATAGTGAGCGCAAACAACAAGGGGGGGTGGGTAAACAAATAAATAAAATCCTTAAAAAAAAACACCTAATGGTTGCAGCTCAGGGAACGGGGGGGGGGGGGTACGAATCCCCCACAGCCACACAGAACTGTCAAGCCTCGTTTCCCAGGCCTGGCGGCCTGCCCCAGGTCAAGGGTATAAATCAGGCTTCCAAAGACCTCCTCGGCTTTACTTCCCAGCTCACCCTTCGCGTCGCTCGAGACTCCAGCGAGAACTTGACAGCAATGCACGCGCCCAAGCGTGCACGCATCCCTGTGCACGGGCCTGGAGACTGTCTCCAAGGTGAACCACTCGTGTGGCAGCATCGGGCAGGAGACAGGCTGCCCCTTCCCAACCACTACTCCCCAAGGGTGATCCCTCCGGGCCCCGTGCCGGCTGCTGAGCGTGAGTGGACCACGCGGATGCCTCGCTGCCAGGGCCCCCGCGTGAGCGGCTGTCGTGCACGCCCAGGGCGGGCGCTTCCTGGAGTGAAACCTGAGGTCTCCCCCATTCTACTGCGAAAGGACCCTTGGGGTGTTTCCAGCCGGGAGCTCCCTCAAAAGGGCTGCCACGGTGGCTGCGGGGGTAGGGAGTGGGAGGAAGAGATGGGATGTGGAGGTGTTTTCGGGACTTGGAGTTGTCCTGGGTGGTGCTGCAGGGACAGTTACTGGACATTGTATGTCCTCCCGTGGCCCACTGGGTGGACTGTGGGAGAGTGTGGGCTATGGTGTGGACCATTGACCATGAGGTGCAGCAGTGCTGAGAGATGTATTCACCAAGTGCAGTGAACGTCTCATGATGATGGACGAGATTGTTGTTATGGGGGGAGGAGTGGGGTGAGGGGGTGGGGGGCATATAGGGACCTCATATTTTTTTAATGTAACATTAAAAAAATAAAGAAAAAAAAAAGGTTGCTATGAACGGAGCTCTCTTTTCAAGAGCAGGTGCGGGGCCTCCTACTGAGGACCCACTGTGTGTCAGGAAGGGAGGCGGGTGCTCACCCAGCCATGAGTTCAGCACCGTGAAGGTGGGATGATGGTCGCTAGGCTGCAGATGAGGAAACTGAGGCTCAGAGAGGTCAAGGGACCTTCCCAGGGCCACACGGCTGGTCTAACTGGCTGAGGCCAAATCCAGATGTTTTGACTCCGATTCCAGTGCTCGTCCCATTTGCCCCACTGTCTCTTTCTTGCAACTCTTCTAGCCTGGGAGGAAATTAAAAGATTTTGATTTGCGACCTAGTTCTTGCTTTAGCTCCAGGTAGAAAATCTCCCTCTGGGAGCCATCTGGCCTCTCGGCAGACAGCAGGACAAAGGAAAGGCAGGCTTCTCAGGCCCTCGACTCGGTACTTGACCGAGGTCTCTAGTTGTTTGCTTTAAGGACACGGGTCTTCACCCTTCTGCCCCTCTCCCCGGGCGCGCCCGGGTTGACGCGGCGCTAGGGGGAGGGAGCCGCAGCCGCGGGCGCCCCGGCAGCTCCGCACGTGAAACGAGGCGAGCCGGTGCCCCCCGCCCTGGCGGGGCTCTCCCCTGCGGGCCGAGCGGGGGCTTTGGACCCCTGCGGGGGCTTCGGGAGAAGGCGAGGCCGACGTGGCAGGCCCGGGGGGCCCGAGGCGCAGCGCTGGGGTCCCTGCGGGCCACCCTCCCCCCCCCCCCGCCGGCCTCCCCGGGCCACAAGGCGCCTTTCAGGAGCCTCCGCCCCCGCTGGAAAATCCCCGCGCGGTCTCCGCCGCCGTCTGGGCCCTCGAGCGGGGTTCCGCGCCCCGGGTAGGTGCAGCCGCCGCGCACCGCAGGCGCCGGCCCCGCGCTGACTCACCGCCCCGGAGCGCGCCCCAGGCCGGCCCGCGCCCCGCGCCGCGGGGGCACGGCCGCAGCTCCCAGCCGCGCGCTCACCCCTGCAAATGTTTGATAAATGCGTGCATTCGGTCCTGCCACTCATTCTTAAAAATATATATATGAGGAGGTAGATGCTATTAAAATCCACATTTCACAACCGTGGAAATGAGACTGGTGGGGGACTTGCCTCTTAAAATGAAGGACGTTGTTGTCAATTCATCTTTATTTACTTCTCCCTCTTCTCCTTGTTTGTTCTTGCTGTCTGCCCATCTTTTTAGGAGGCACGGAAACCCAACCCGGGACCTCCCACGTGGGAGGGCAGTGCCCAATCGCTTAAGCCACCTCAGCTCCCTGCTTGTTGTGCTCTCACTGTGTTTTACTGGTTGTGTGTCTTCATTGTGTCATCTCACTGCACCGGCTTGCTGTCTTGCTCATCTTCTTTAGGAAGCATCGGGAACTGAACTCGGGACCGCCCGTGTGGTAGGCGGGCGCCCAACTGCTCGGGCACATCTGCTCCTTCCACTGTTCTTGTTACATCATACCTCCTTGCAATCTGGTTTTCAGTACTAGGGCTAAGTTCAGTCTTGGAAAAAAATAATCATATTTTATTTGTGAACCCAGTTCAGGATCTGGTTCCAAGAAAAAAATAAAAGCTGTACAGTCATTGCAGTACATTGAGCTCCACAGAGACAGCGCAGGGTCAAGTGCGAGCAGTCGGGCCCTGGGCAACTCTGAGCCTCAAGGGTGACAAATAAGTAGACGTGGGCAAAGGAGACCCTAAGAAGCCAAGAGGCAAAACGCCGTCACATGCATTCTTCCTGCAATTTGCCAGGAGGAGCACAAGAAGAAGCACCCAGGTGCTTCAGTCAGGTTTTCTAAGTGTTCAGAGAGGAGTCTGCTAAAGAGAAAAGAAAATTTGAAGACATGGCCAAGGTGGAGAAGGCCTGTTATGAAAGAGAAATGAAAACCTATATCCCTTCCAAAGGGGAAACAAAAGGGAGACAGGTGTGGCTCAGTCAACTGGGCTCCCGCCTACCATACAGGAGGTCCAGGGTTCAATGCCCGGGGCCTCCTGGTGAGGGCAAGCTGGCCCACGCGGAGTGCCGGCCCACACGGGAGTGTGACCCCACGCAGGAGTGCCGCCCTGCCTGGGAATGCTGCCCTGTGCGGGAGTGCCGGCCAGCACAGAGAGCTGGCGCAGCAGGATGCCGCAACAAGAGACACAGAGGAGAGAAAATAGGAAGACATAGCAGAACAGGGAGATCAGGTGGCTCAAGAAACTGATCGCCTCTCTCCCACGCCAGAAGATCCCAGGATCGGTTCCCAGAGCCGCCTAATGAGAATACAAGCAGACACAGAGAACACACAGTGAATGGACACAGAGAGCAGACAATGGGGGCGGGGCAGATAGGGGGGAGAAATAAATAAAAATAAATCTTTTAAAAAGAAAAAAATAAATGAAGAGAAAACAAAAAAGAAGTTCAAGGACCCCGATGCACCCAGGAGTCCTCCTTTGGCATTTTTCTTGTATTGTTCTGAATATTGCCCAAAAAATCAGAGGTGAGCATGCTGGCCTCTCTGCTGACAATGCTGCAAAGAAGCTGGGAGAGATGGGGAAGGACAGGCCTGCGGATGACGGGCGGCCTTTGCAGAGGACGGTGCTAAGCTGAAGGAGAAATACAAAAAGGCTATTGCTCATACCAGACTAAAGGAAAGCCGATGCTGCCAAAAAGGGAGTCGTCAAGGCTGACGAAAAGCAAGAAAAAGAAGGAAGAGAAGGAAGATGAAAAAGATGATGGGAAGTGGATGTGGCTCAAGCAGTTGGGCGCCCACCTACCACATGGGAGGTCCTGGGTTCAGTTCCCAGACCCTCCTAAACAGAAGATGAGCAGACACAGAGAGGACACAACAAACAAACACAGAGAGCAGACAGCGAGCACAAACAACGAGGTGGGGGAGAGAAATAAATGAAATAAATCTTTAAAAAGAAAATGAGGAAAACAAGAAGGAGGAAGATGAAGAAGACGAAGATGATGGATAAGTTGGTTCTAACGCAATTTTGTTTGTGTCTATAAAGCATTTAGGGAAGCGGATGTGGCTCGAGCAATTAGGCCCCCGTCTACCATAAAGAAGGCCCAGGGTTCGATTCCCAGGGCCTCCTGGTGAAGACAAGCTGACCCATGCAGTGAGCTGGCCTGAGTGGAGAGGTGGCCCACACAGGAGTGCCGGCTTGCATGGAGTGCTGGCCCTTGCAGAATTGCTGACCCACACGGAGAGCTGGCACAGCAAGATGACGCAACAAAGAGACACAGAGGAGAGACAATAAGAGACGCAGCAGACCAGGGAGCTGAGGTGGCACAAGAGATCTAGCGCCTCTCTCCCACTCCAGAAGGTCCCAGGATCAGTTCCCAGTGCTGCCTAAAGAGAAGACAAGCAGACATAGAAGAGCACAGAGAGCAGACATGAGCCCAAAGCAATGTGGGGGCGGGGGGATTGGAGGTGGAATAAATCATTAAAAAAAAACCTCATCCAGTTATTAAAAAAATAAAATAAATAAAACATTTAACCCCCCTGTAGACAACTCATTCCTTTTAAAGAAAAAAATTGAAATGTAAGTTTGTTTTTAAACTGTACAGCATCTTTTTTTTTTTGGTATAGTTAACACACTACCAAATGCGTCTTTAGCTAGCCCTGTCCTGGTGGTCTTTTCAGTAGCCTGGTACCTTGCCTGGTACAGTATAGGGGTTGTAAATTGGCATGGAAATTTAAAGCAGGTTCTTGTTGGTGCACAGCACGAATTAGTTATGTATGGGGATGGTAGTTTTATCCATCTTCAGTTTCTGATGCAGCTTATCTGAAATAATTGTTATACTGTTAACTGAATACCACTCTGAAATTATGAAAAAAAGAAAGAAAATAAATTGTGGGGAAAAAAATTGCAGCTGTTTTGTTGACATTTTGAATGCTTGCAAGTAAATATAAAATTTTTAATTAAAAAAAAGACTAAAAGACATTTGGGAGACAAGTGAGGACATTTGAATATAGACTGGGTAATATTAGGAAATTATTGCTTATTTTCTTAGGTGGGATGATATTGGGGTTATATTAAAGGTTACCCATTATTTCCAGAGATATCTGCTGAACTATTTAGGCATAAAGTGCTATGATGTTACAAATTATTTTGAAATGGTTTAGAAAAAAAAAAGGGCAAATACGGTTCCAACAGTTCATTTAAAACTCTCATATCTTGGACATAAGAATATAGAGTGTAAACTTTTCTATTTAAATTTTTTCACAGTAAAAAATTGGAAAACAATATTTTCCATGTTCTATCATGGATGTTTTTTAAGCACTTTCCTTTATTTTATTTTATTTTCTAGCTCTTCCTTGTATCACCACCCCCCTCCCCAGGTAACCCCTATAAAGAGCCTAGAATGACCCCTTCTACATTTTCTCCAACATTCATATAAGCATATGCAAACATCTCTCTATACACTTCTATATACACGAACGCATATTCTTGGGATCTTGTTAAACATATTTTTCTTTAGTTATTCTCATTCATTAACAATGAGGTATACTGGTATGTTGCATACCACTTTTTTTAAAAATTATTGTTATGACTTATGTGGCAGTTTGGTATTGTTTATGATTTCCAAATATAGATATTGGCTTGTGCTTCTAAACTGGTCTGTTCCTCTGGGCATATTAGACTGTATTAGACTCAGAGGTTTCACTTTTACTTTATTAAATCAAGATTAAGGCTTTTAACTCCCTAAGCCAAACTCAGCATGTAAATGCATTACCTTCCCCCCACCATGGGACATGACTCTCAGGGATGAGCCTCCCTGGCACTGATGGATTACTGCCAATCACTAACTAACTATGCAATTAGAAAAAGACCTTGAATAAAAGGGGGAAATGGTAAGGACAAATGAGTATATATGAGTAAGAGTTTTCAAAAAAGAGTCAGAGGTCATCAGAGGGGTTGCACTTATGCATGCCTCAGCAGGATCCCAGAGACAGTCAAAGTAGATACAATCCCAGGTACTGGTGCTCCTGAGGGCTTCAGAGACACACAGGTTCTATGGTGGTTGGCTCTGGAGTTCAGTGCCTTGTCAGTGGGCCCTACTTGGAATTTGTTTTCCTGAGTGTGATGGAGTTGGACTCAGATGTGAACTATCTACACATGTGTCTTCTGTCACTTACTGAACCTGTGGTTGGCACTGGGGCTGGTGTGTACCCAGGAGACTTCAATCTGTGGACTGGTCATGTGCCAGCTGGAACCTGAGCCTCAGCAGAATTGCAGCTCCTACTCTCTGGTTTGTTGGACTTGCACAGGTTGGCTAACAGGGGGGTGAAGATGGTCAACCACCACACCTGGGAACTGAGATGCCTACAACTCCAAGCAGGAGAATCACATCCATCAACCACGTGGGATCTAAGTCCCCTCTTGATATAGAGGTGGAGTGGACATCTCTATCCCAGGGTCCACAGGATGGAGGAATAAAATATGGATTAGAGTAAACTTACCGGTATTCTACTATAGAACTGTTGTGACTAGTAATGGAAGAAATTATAGCATTGATCTGGAGAAAGTGGCCGCAGTGGTTGCTGAGGGCAGGGAGAGGGAAGAAGAGAGGAGATGTGGAGGCATTTTCAGGACTTGGAGTTGTCCCAAATGATACTGCAGGGACAGATGCTGGACATTATATATCCTGCCATAGCCCACTGAATGTACTGGGGGAGAATGTAAACTACAATGTAAACTATAATCCATGCGGTGCAGCAGTGCTCCAAAATGTATTCACCAAATTCAATGAATGTGCCACAATGAGGAAAGAGGTTGTTGATGTGGGAGGAGTAAAGGGTGGGGTGTGAAGTATGTGGGAACCTCTTATATTTTTTAATGTAACACTTTTTGTGATCTATATTCCTTATTAAAAAAAGACAATTTAATAAAAAATAAAAATTAAAAATTAATTTTAAAAAAATATTAAGGTTTTTATTTTTTTATTTTTTATTTCTCCCCACCACCACCACCATTGTCTGCTCTCTGTGTCCATTTGCTATTTGTTCTTCTGTGTCTGCTTGTATTCTCATTAGGCGGCTCCAGAAATCAATCCTGGGACCTTCAGAAGTGGGAGAGAGGCGATACTTCTCTTGCGCCACCTTAACCCCCTGTTCTGCTATGTCTCATTGCCTCTCCTCTGTGTCTCTTGTGGCATCATCTTGAGGTGCCAGCCCTCCTCATCGGCCGGCACCCCTGCACGGGGTGGCACTTCCGCGTGGGCCAGCACTTGCCTTCACCAGGAGGCCCTGGGCATCAAATCCTGGACTTCCTATATGGTAGATGGGAGCCCAGTTGCTTGAGCCACATTCGCTTTTATTTGACCACTTCATTAGGGCAGCTCAGTTCGAGCCCCCACCTTCAGCTAGCCTATAGCTGTGGGCTCTATAAATGGGTGCGCAGTCAAAGACAGGGAAGTAAATTCACTGAGAAGGAGAACACAGAGAGTTTAGGTTTAGATGCTGGAGCCGTTCCCCTGGTAGTTTGCAGCTGAAGAGATCAGAGCTGTGAACAGCTGAGTAAGCCTGGAGAGAACATGTCTGGGGAAAGGGACGCGCCCGATGCCAGCCTACAGGGGAGGTCGGAAGAAGCTGGGACCACGGCGCCCCAGGGGGAGGAGAAGCCTGAGCCCTCGCAGACGTCGGCCGCCATCTTGCGTCAACACGTGGCAACAGACTTTGGGTGAGAAAGTCCCTTTTACGGGACCTTGAGTCAGACCCCTTAGAGCCTTGTGACTGTAAGCTTCTACCCCAAATAAATAAAAGCCAACAGATTTCTGGTATTTTGCATTAGCACCCCTTTGGCTGACTAATACAACTTACATACAATAAAATCCACCTACTCTGACTGTACAGTTGGGTGAATTTTGGTGATTGTGCACAATCCTGTAACCTCTACCACTATCAGCAGTTGCCCCATCCTGAAGAGTTCCTTCGTGCCCCTTTCGGCAGCTCCCCTCTCCCCACCCTGTTCATCGGATGACCTTGGCTGCATCTTATCCACGGCATGGGTATTTATCCAACCCTCCCTGGGGACGGGCATCCACTTTGCTTCTGGGATTTTGCTACTGTGAGCGATGTTGTGAGAAACATCCTTGTCACATATCCGTATGTGCCCAGAAGTGGGATTGGAGGGCTATCGTTTAGTTTTGGAAGAAATCGCAGATTGCTTTTGCAAAAGGTCCAACGCTTCACCTCGCTGCCGGCAGTGAATGAGGCTGCCCCTTCTCCCCAGCCTGGCGGCAATCAATGGTGTCGTCTGCTTGCGACCATCCCGAAGGAACTAATTATTACTTTAATTTGCTCTTCCCTGACCCCTTGATGAACTGGAGCACATATCCATTTGCTGTTGGCCATTTGGCTTTGCTTTTCCAGGAACTACATCCTCCTGGTACATGTTTTAAGCAGAGAAATTCCCAATCGCCCGGAATGGCCACGGAGGGCGCTGGGGTTAATGGCACAGGGTAGTTAATAGAGAGCACCCTCATTCATCACACCCAGTTATGAGCTTTCAAAAGATGAGACCGTAATCAGAAATGTGTAACGGGACGACGGTACCAGACACGAGAAGAACGTGATGAAAAGTGAGCAGAGCTTGGCTCACGTACTAGCTGTGTGCTCGTGGTAAGTTCCCCAACCTCTCTGAGCCTCAGTTTACTAGCTGTGTGCTCGTGGTAAGTTCCCCAACCTCTCTGAGCCTGTTTGCGCATTTGTGAGCTTTGGATGATTATGATTGTGCCACCTACCTCTTTATGGCTCGAAAAGCTTGGCAATTCTTTATGTACCAGACCTGGGGCATAAAAATAAATAAAAAAGGATGTGGGGCATGGCAGATGGTCAATAAATAGTAGTCAGATATAATAAACATGGTTTCGGCTTTCCTTTAACGGTTAAACGGACATTTCAGAAGCGCGGGGCTTCTGTCGAGCAACACTGCATGGGTTTGGGGGAAACTGGGATAATATGAGTTTCCTGTAGACTCCCTGATCAGATTCACACAAACTGGGGTCCCACAGCCATGGCCCTCCTGACATTTTGGGTCCCCCAATTCTTTATTGTGGGGACAGTCCCGGGAGTTATAAGATGGCCTCTATCTATTAAACGCCAGTAACTCCCACACTTGTGACCATCGAAAATGTCCCCAGACCTTGCTACATGCCTCCTGGGGAGCAAAATTGCTCCTGGTAGAGAACCGCGGACGTAAATCCTCTGGGAGAAGCTTTTTGTGGGTTCACATAGCAAGGGGAGAAGCTCCTCCCACGCCTGCTCCCTCTCCAAAGGGCAGCCCCCCACTCTCCAGGATGTCAACGCCAGCCAGGTCTGAGCAGGACGCATGAGAGGTGGAAGGCGCAGATGGGAGGGGAGGGGCAGGGAGGTCCCCGCGGGTGCCTGGAGATGCCGGCCTGGGTACAGGGAGAACTGGGCACGCCCCACCCAACGGGTGCCCTTGGAGGCTGTCTGCCTGGGAGGCCGGGAGAGCCCAGGAGAGGCCACGCCGAGCAACGCTGGTTTCTCGTGCAAGCCACTCTTCCTTCTCTCCCTGCCACGCCGGGGATGTGACCCGGCTCGACGCGGGCCTCACCGGAGCCACGGTTTCACCTCTTACTCCTCCGCGGCTGACCAGAGAACACACGGAGCAGGTCCCCTTTCCCCTCTCTTCCACTCAGCTTCCACGAGCGCGTGTCGCCATCACAGCAGACGTTCATACCTTCAACACAGGTCCCTGTCTTCCCTTCCGAGTCAACTCATTCGCCAAGTCTTTCTTGGCTGCTTCCCATTGTCAGTCCTTCCCCTCTTTGTTAGTTACAGATTCCAGCGCAACATGCTCAGCTGAAAGACTGGTCGCCCTTGCAGCTTGGTGGAGCCATGTTTTGGCTAACAAGCCACAAGCAGAAGGGTGGAGTGGGACCTCCAGGAGGGTTCCTTAGGCGCGTGGGGGCATACAACCTTTCTGCCCTCCCTTTCTCCTTCCTTCTCACTTTCTGAAATTCAGATGTAATGAGTGGCACTCCAGCAGCTGTTTTGGGCCATGAGGAGAATTTGAGGCTGACAGCACAGAAAGATAGAAAGATCCAAATGTGCCAGACCTGGACCTGCGGACTTTTATGTGAGAAAAGAAACCCTGTGTGTTCAAGCCACCAGGACTGCACCTTGTTGCCAGCAGTCAAACCCAACTGCTCAGTGGGGCCCTCCCAAGTCCGTACCGCTGTCTTCACCGCTCTCCAGCTCTCCCTGTCCGTCGGCTTGATAACTTCGCGTTGCCTCATGCTCCTCCGGCGGTCAGCCCCGTGGCCTATTTTCTGCGTCCACTTTCCTCCTGGACCTGTCCTCTCTTCCTCGACATCCTTCTCGGCACAGTGTGTAAGCCGGGGCCTTGGGACAGAGGGCGTGACTCACGGACAAGCCAGACCGGTGGCGGGGATGACCCTGTCCGCCTTCCAGGAACGTCAGCGGGCGCCGGGCGCGGTGGCCGCAGCCGTCTCATCCATCAGGACTCTGGCTTACGCCGCATACCCAGGGCTAGCGTGGCGCCTGACACATAGCAAGCGCTCAAGGAGAATCTGGGGGACACATGAACGGAGTACCTCGATGACGCGACATGTATGAGGACACGCGCGCTTGGCCACCGCCTCTTTTTGCCACATACACGGACGCGTTACCCTTCATTCCGGAGACCCCGGGCTACACAGGCGACCCGCGAGAGTTTGCTGTTGCCCCGAGCCGTGTCCCCCGCGAGGAGGCCGGGCTCTGCGCGGTCAGCTCGAATCCCAGGCCCGCTGCGGGAAATAAACGAAGCCCTGCTGAAAGCGCACGGGAAAGCGGCCGGGAGCCGGGAGAGCGGGTGGCAGGAGCGTGCCCGGAACCGTACACAGGCGGTGCAAACAGAACGACACGCCGGCGGCCCCGGGAGCCCGGGAATCCACAGCCCCGCCGAGGCTCCAGGGCTCCAGACAGGGAGCTATTTAAAGCCCAGAAATGTCATGTCTACCCGCAGAGGCAGCCCCGGGTGAGTTTACCTGGACGCTCTTCGGCTCCCGTGTTCTGGCCGCCTCCCTGGCCTGACCTCCCCGGGGTGGGACCACAGGGCCCACGGCCAAGCCGTCATCACTGCTCCGGGAAGGAGGGCGCTCCCCCTCCTTTCTGCCAGGCCCCAGGACAGGACGAGCGAGCGCTCGGGGCCCAGGTCACCCCCTGCAAGAGCAGCTGAGGGCCCAGGGCTGCTGACCGCACGCAGAAGCCAGCCAGCCCTGCGGGGTGCACCCGGGACCAAGGCAGGGAGACGGCACCTAGAGATAGAGACCCCATCCCAGCAGGATCACGTCCTTGTCCCACTCTGACCTCAGGCCATTTGCTCGGTCTCTCTCTTTTTTTAAAGAATTATTATTTATTTATTTCCCATCCTCCCACCCCCACCCCTGTTGTTTTGTGCTTGCTGTGTCTGTTCGTTGTGTGCTCATCTTCTTTTTAGGAGACACCGGGAACTGATCCCGGGACCTCCCATGTGGGAGGGAGATACCAAATAGTTTGAGCCATCTCTGCTCCTTCCTTTGTTGGGTCTCTCATTGTGTTTTCCTCCTTGTGTCTCTTTGTTGAGTCATCTTGTTGCATCAGTTCACCGCACCAGCCCATCGCACCAGCTTGCTATCTTGCTCGTCTTCTTTTCAGGAGGCACAGGGACCCGACCCCGGGACCTCCCCCATGTGGTAGGCGGTAGTTCAATTGCTTGAGCCGCATCCGCTTCTCTTGCTTACTCTCTTTAGGCCCCCATTTCCTTGCCTGGACTGGGAAATAAGAGAATCTTCCTCTCCTTGGCCTTCCTCTTGGGGAGGCCACAGGAGACCAGAGAAGGGGAAGTCTTGAGCCCGTAGCAAGAAAGCACTATAGAAATCCGAGTCTTACGTGCAGCTCTTCCACCCGGCCCTCTCTAGTCAAGGTGATCTAGGGAGGCTTCTTCTGGAAGCGAGAAGGAAGGCCGCTCCCGTTCGCAGTGACGCGGGCTCCAAGGTGTGTTTTGGACCGTCCAGCCGCACGCTCTAGGAGCCCGGGCGCAGACGCTTGGCCAGCTTCCTAGGGCGAGAGTTTCCTCTCATCCCGGGTGCTCTGCTCTTAGGTGTCTGCTCTGGCTGCTGTTCCTGTAGCCTAGGGGACTCAGAAGCCAGAAGGAGGTGCCCAGCCAGGTCCGCTGAGCCCGCCCCGCAGCGTCTGATGCCTGGGGACAGGCCGGGGAAGGCACAGTGATGGCTGAAGGAGTTTCCAAGAGGGATTGGGAGGTAAAAAGAAACACTCTTGTCCACGGCCACACAAAAAGGTAAAAGGAAGCCTGAAATGCCTTTCTTCTTTTTTCTTTTTTAAACAAAGCAAACAGCTATGGAAATGCAGGCTTACAGGCCCTTTTACTCTCCTAAGCCCCTTTCTCTCACTCTCTTTTTGAAGATTTAATTTTTAGTGCCCTCCCCTGCCACCCCCCCACCCCCCCACACGGTGTCTGTCTGCTTTTCTTCTCTTTAGGAGGCATCGGGAACCGAGCCTGGGACCTCCCATGTGGGAGAGAGGTGCTCAGTGACTTGAGTCACCTCCCTGGGTTACTGTGTCTCTCACTGTCTTTCCTCTTTGTGTCTCTTTATTGCGTCATCTTGTTGCATCAGCTCACTGTGCCTGCCTGCTGGGCCAGCTCACCTTCTCCAGGGGGCCCCGGAAACCAAACTAGGAATCTCCCACGTGGTCGACAGGAGCTCGGTCGCTTGACCACATCCACTTCCCAGCCCCTTTCTCTTGTTGTATCTTGGAACTTGTGTGAAAGGCATGAGATTTTCTCTCACTTGATTTTTAAAAATTGAAATATTCAGACACTTCAAGGTACAGTTATCAGAATAGGCTAGACTGTGCTGCAGTAACAAAGAACCCCCCTTTCTCAGCGGCCTGACACCTTTCTGCTCCTGCCCCTTGCTGCTTCTTGCTCCTGTCGTATTTCCTTCACAGATGGGCAGAGAACCCTGTCCCCTGAAGCCACTCAGGGACCCCGGGATCAGCCACCGCCTGGAACATGGCCGGAAGCAGAAGAGATAGCTGGAGGGCCTCAAAAAATAAAATAAAGTTGCAATTCAATGCTCTAGCTCAACTCTTTGGCCTCTCCCAGACACTAGAGATCGCGAAGTGCAAGCCTAAGAACGCACTTGGAAGGGGAAAGAGCCAGAAAGGTTTGGTGAACAGCGGGAGTGGGGACCACAGGCTAAAGAATCACATACAGACACCCGGCACCCACCACCACCCAACTGAGAAGGCAGCCCTGCCGGTGCTGGTGGAGCCTCTGCGCCCCCGACTCAGTCGCCTCTCTCTGCTGCCCCCACCAAGGGGGCCAGTCTCCTGAATTCGATGTTTATGGATGTTTATTATCCCTTGTGTTTCTCTATAGTTTAATAATGTATCTACACACATATGTTTATATATATACATCCCTAAACGTGGTATAGTGTTGTTCTGCATGTAGTTAAAGACCATATATACAAGATCATACGACATATTTATTTGCCACTTTCTTCCTGACTCTGCGTTATGTTTCTGAGTCATCCATGTCGATGAGTGAAGCTCTGACTGGTTCATCTCCTGTGCTCTTGTGTCGTCCGTTAGGTGACGGCTGCGATGCAGCCACTGGATGGACACGCTGGTCTTTTCCACCCTTTGGTGATTATATACAGCACAGCCATGAACATTTTTGCACACAGGTTTTGTTTTTTTTTTTAGGTACTGGGGCCAGGGATTGAACCCAGGACCTTGTATGTGGGAAGCCAGTGCTCAACCACTGAGCCACATTGGCTCCCCTGAGTTGGTTTTTTCATTTGTTTGCTCGTTGTTTGTTGTTGTTTAAGATTTATTTCACTTATTTCTCCCCGTCACTGTTGACACTCGCTGTCTGCTCTTTGTGTGCTCTCTGTGTGTCTGCTTGTCTTCATTTTTAGGAGGCGCCGGGAACCAACCCAGGACCTCCCGTGTGGGACGGAGGCACCCAATCGCTTGAGCCACCTCTGCTCCTTGCTTGTTGTGTCTCTCATTGCACTTCCTCCTTGTATCATCTTGTTGCATCAGCTTGCTGTCTTGCTCATCTTCTTTAGGAGGCACTGGGAACCAAACCCAGGACCTCCCATGTGGGAAGCAGGTGCTCAGCCGCTTGAGCCACATCCGCTCCCTGGCACAGGTTCTTGTGCACACGCAAGAGATGTTTCCTCCAGAGCAAAGACGGAGGAGGGCAGTTCCCAGGTGGTAGGCTGTGCACGGCTTCCACTTGACTAGACGTCGCCAAATAGTGCCCCAAAGTGATTGTACCAAGTCACACTCCACCGGCCTCATATGGCTTCGAGAAGCACCGCATCCTCGTCAACACTTGGACTATCAGACTTTTAAGTTTTTATCAGTCTGATGGCCGAGGGACATCTCCTCTGTGGTTTTAGTGCAATTGGACTCCTTACTTCAGGCCATAAGCATTTATTTGAGCACCAGCTATGTGCTAGGCACACAGCTAGAGGCAGGGATACGATGCAAAGAGGGGTGGGCCTTGGGCCTGCCCTCCGTGAGTTTACAGTCTCGTGGGCAAGGCTGATACCCTCACTCAGGAATCGCTAAGAGAGACTGGGAAGCACA
The DNA here is from genome assembly GCF_030445035.2 of Dasypus novemcinctus. Lineage (NCBI taxonomy): Eukaryota > Metazoa > Chordata > Mammalia > Cingulata > Dasypodidae > Dasypus > Dasypus novemcinctus. The sequence goes on from NC_080683.1 coordinate 7,100,684, forward strand.
GAGAGGAGAATAAAAGTCACCCCCATCCCGCTGCGCACAGGTACCTCGCTTCTTTTAAAGGGCACGTGCGCGAGGTCAGAACAAGGCAGGGTGTGAGCAGAGGGGCTGAGTGCAGCCTCCGAGGGACCCAGACACCTCGAGCCACAGCTAGGGCAGGATGGTTAGGGACGGGCTCCAGGAGCGGGTGGTGCTTTGCTTGGCACGCTGCCACGCGGCTCCGGAGAGGGAGGCTGGGAGCACAGGGCAGCAGCCCCCACATGTCCCCAGGGGCAGCAGGGCGCCCGCGATCGGGAGCTCGGGGAAAAGCCTGGGGCCCCCAGGGTGAGTGGTCCGCAGGGCCCTGGAAGCACTCGGTGCCCAGCGATGGTGAGAGCAGGATCGGCAAGGGCACCGGACGCGAGATGGCATCGAGCCAGCGGCGGCCGCAGCTGCCGCTGTTCTGCCGACAATGTCACAACATGTCCCTCAGCCAAACATGCACGGAGTCCTCTTGGAGTTCAAAGCAGTCAGCCAACCACAGCGAGGCCCAGTCGCCAGAAACGCACCCCTGATTCCAGGCCAAATACGGTAAGGCCGTAGCAGCTGACGGGGCGCTTTCTGGGTCGCAGTGTGGAGGACACGTGCAGCAACACACAGTGGAATCGAGTGGGTCCTGGGCCCCGCTGGGAGTCACCCCGCAGGAAGGGAGAGGCCAGTAAGCATCCCGGCTGGTGTGATACTGCACTGGTCCAAGCCGAATCAGAGCTGATGACCAGCGAAAGCCCTGCATGCCCATTATATAGGGCATTCTGCCCTGGTTGCCACCTGCCCGCAGACCTGGATGTCCCCACGGTCACGTGAGAGACTCCAACAGAATTGCCTACTATGGACAGGTGTCTCCTGTTGATTCTGTTCCCTGGAGAACACTGACTAATAGGGCTACTTTTTACATCAATTACATATTGAAGTAAGAGTTTGGATATATTGGGTTAAATAAAACATATTCTTTAATTTTTAAAAAATATGGCATTATTGAAGAAATTAGGTACATTTGAAACCTTAAGAAATATATACCTACCAAAGCAATTCTGCAAGAGGGCAGGGTGAGGAACCGAGTGTGGCCCCCGGGATTTGGGCCTGACCCCTGGGTGGGAGGCCCTGGCTGGAGGTGAGGCCAGGGAACAGAGAGTCGGGTTTCGGGCACATTGTCTGAGAAGCCGTGTCAAGTGGCACTTGGATATATGAGCCAAGATGGCACTTGACTATAGCTCTAAGTAGAGCTGCACTCAATAAATCAATCCACAAGTGCACGTTCAGGCCGGGTATAAGGAGGATGCGATTCTAAACCGTAAATGATAAGAAAGTTCAGCTTCACTGAGGCATAACTCACACTGAAAACACACCTATTTCTTGTGCAGTGTGATGGGCGTAGCCACCAATACAATCAGGATGCAGAACATTGACACGAGTACCTTTTTTTAAGGCTTATTTTATTTATTTATCTCTCCCATCCCTTGTTGTTAGTGTTTGCTGCCTGCTCTTTGTGTCTGTTCTTTGTGTGCTCTCTGTGTCTGCTCGTCTTCTTTTTAGGAGGCACAGGGAACCGAACCCGGGACCTCCCGTGTGGGATGGAGATGCCCAATCGCTTGAGCCACATCTGCTCCCTGCTTGTTGTGTCTTTCATTGTGTTTCCTTGTTGTGTCTTCTCATTATGTCATCTTGTTGCATCAGCTTGCCGCACCAGCTCGTGTCTTGCTTGTCTTCTTTAGGAGGCACTGGGAACTGAACCTGGGACCTCCGATGTGGGAGGTGGGTATGCAGCTGCTTGAGCCACATCCTCGTCCCAACCCGAGTGCTTTTAAGAGCCTGCCACTTTCCTCAAGCAGTCCCTCATTCGATGCAAGTTGCAGATACACAAGGAAAACTGCACACCACACAGGGCGGAGAAGCACAAGTTCCAGTGATTGGCACAGGTTATGAGGGCTGCGGAGGGCAACCCCCTGGGAAGTGCCTAATTTTGATGCAGAAACACATCACTCCTGCAGGCCAGGGGAGGGGCAGGCCAGCCACCACAAGGCTTGCTTGTCCCCAGGTACCTTGGAACCTGAAATGCCACCATGAGTCACCTCTTTGGTTTAAGGTGTTTGGCATTCCCTCTGGAATACATAAACGACCTAAGAGGGCGCCTCTGAGGAATGCGGTCACCTCCAGCAACGCGCCCAGGGAACGCTGTCAGGGCGCGCCGCGGCGGGGGCTACTCCAGGACAAAGGGGACATGGACCGAGCTCCCCCGTCCTCTCATCATCCTGTTTTGTTTTTAAAAAAACAGCTGCTGAGGGAGAGGTTTCCTTCTCTGAGGACATCTCAGATGACTCCGCAGAGGAGCCCCTTCTGGGTGGGGATCCAGGGAGGGGACGTGGTCAGGGGGGCGCACTGAGCAGGATGGGCGGGAGGCTTGTACGGGGGTCCCCTCCAGCCCAGGGCCGCTGGGGTTTTGGGGTCCTGAAGGTCAGAACCAGAGGCCTTTCCCTCTGGACAAGAGACGACCGCAGAGACAGGCAACTGCAGCCTTCCCAAGTCTGCGGGGCGGTGTGCGGCCAAGGGATCGGGGTCATTTTTTTTCAGAAAGTCACAAAAATAACATTAAAACAGCAGTCATCTTTCCCAACGCCCCTTGCCTGTCACCCATCACAGCTTTCAAGAAAAAAGGGGGAAGCGGGCGTGGCTCAACTGATAGGGCCCCCCCCTGCCCCGCGTAGGGGAGCCCACATACAAGGAGAGCGCCCCGCAAGGAGAGCCTCCCCGCGGGAAAAAAAGCGCAGCCTGCCCAGGAGTGGTGCCGCACACACGGACAGCTGACACAGCAAGATGATGCAAGAAAAAAGAGACGCAGTTTCCCAGTGCCTCCGAGGGTGCAAGCAGACACAGAAGAACACACAGCAAGTGGACAGAAGAGAGCAGAGGGGGGGTGGGGGAGAGAAATAAATAAAATAAATCTTAAAAAAAAAAAAAAGGGAGACAAAAGATGCCAGGGCAGGGAAACTGAGGCATCCTGGCGGCGGCCCAGCATTTGGGAAGGGCCCTTCAGCCTGGGAGTGGAAGGCAGCTGGAATTGTCTGCAGGCGCGTCACCCCCCATGGGGAGGGGGCCCCTAGGAGGCCCGAGGGGCAGGCAGGTCAGGACGGAAGCAATGGACAGTCAGGCCTTGCCGCAGGAACGAAAACACAGAAGAGAAACGAACAGGGTGGAAAGGGGGAGAGGCAGCAGGGGGCGCTCAGAGCGGGGGGGAAATACACCAGGGTAGGCAGGCACGGGGGCCTCTTTCACTGCACCCGCCCTCTGTGGGGGACGGGCACTGGGGACAGAGGAGCTGGGGCTTGAGGTGATAGACATTGCTGAGGGGGAGGAAGGGGGTGGAGAGGGGCCTGGCACTTGGGAGAGGGGAAAGGGTGGGCTCTGCCAGGAGGAGAGAACTGAGGAGGAAGGAGAGAGGGGAAGCCCCAGAGCAGGCACGGCCAGGCCACAGCGACCATCCCCGACCAAGAGAAAAGCGATGAGCTCTCCTGACACTTGGGCCCTGCTCGAATGCCTGAGGAGAACCAGCAGTGTCATCTAGCAGCTGGCAGGGACGGGCGAGCCCTTGAGGAAGAGTCTGACAGAGCCGGGGGCCTGTGGAGGGGCCAGGGCAAACCCCTGTGAGGTCCTCCACCCATAAACTGTCCCACTCGATTGGGAAAGAGTAGTTCCTTCAAAAATGGTGCTGGGAAAAATTTGCAAAAGAGTGAAGGTGAACCCCTACCTCACACCATAGACAAAAATCAACTCAAATGAATCAAAGACCTAACTATAAGAGCCAGAGCTATAAAATTCCTAGAAGAAAACATTGGGAAGCATCTTTAGGAGCTGGTATTAGACCACCATTTCTTATGCTTTATACCCAAAGCACAAGCAACAAAAGAAAAAATAAATAAATGGGACCTCATCAAGAGTAAAAGTTTTTGTGCATCAAAGGACTTTATCATGAAAGTAGAAAGACAACCTACACAATGGGAGAAAGTATTTGAAAACCACAGATCCAATAAGGGTTTAATATCCAGAATATATAAAGAAACCCTTCAATTCAACAACAAAAAGGCAAACAACCCAGTTAAAAATGGGCAAGACAGAGCGGGTGTAGCTCAGTGGTTGAACGCCTGCTTCTCACGCATGAGGTCTCAGGTACCTCCCCACCCACCCGCCAAATAACAGCAAGAGACTTGAACAGACATTTCTCCCAAGAAGATATACAAATGGCCAAAAGGCCCATGAAAAGATGCTCAATATAAGTAGCCATTAGGGAAATGAACATGTCATTTCATACCCACTAGAGCAGCTACTATTAAAAAAAAATTACAAACATTGGAGAGGATGTTGAGAAATAAGAACGCTCATTCATTGCTGGTGGGAATATAAAATGGTGCAGCCACTGAGGAAGACAGTTTGGCAGTTCCTCAAAAATTTAAGTGTAGAGTTACCATATGACCCAGCAATCTCTATACACCCAAAAAAATTGAAGGCAGGGACTCAAAGAGTTTCCCACTGATGTTCATAGCGGCATTACTCACAACTGCCAAAAGATGGAAGCAACTCAAGTGGCCATTAACTGATGAATGGATAAACAAAATGTGTTATATACATGCGATGGAATATTATTCAGCTGTGAGAGGGAATGAAATTCTGAAACACTCAATAATATGGATGAACCTTGACGATATCTGTTGAGCAAAATAAGCTAGACACAAAAGGACAAATATTATATGCTCTCACTGACATGAAATAATCATGCAAATTATTTTTTATTTTATCTTTTGCAAATTATTTCAAATTATTTCATGTCAGTGAGAGCATACAATATAAGCAAACTCATAGAGTCAGAATCTAGAATAAAAGTTGCCAGAGGATGGAGTCGGGTGGGGAATGGGGAGATAATGCTTCAAATGTGCAGAGTTTCTCTTTGGGACTATGAAAACGTTTTGGTAAAGGATGACGGCGAAGATAGCACAACATTGTGAATGTCATTAGCAGCACCGAATTATATATTTGAACGTGGTCAAAAGGGGAAATTTGAAGTTATATGTATGTTACTAGAATAAGAATTCTTAAAAATCCATGGAACTGCACGACACAAACAGTGAGGCTTAAGTTAAACACAGGCTGCAGTTAATAGCACCGTTATAAAAACGTGCTCTCCTCACTTGGAACAAGTGTGCCACACTTACGAAGGTGTTAATAAGGTGGCAGGTGGGAATCCTGTATTTAGGTTCAATTGTTTTGTTAACCCACAACTTCTCCAACCAAACAAATAAATGGAATGGTCCCCCCTCCACCCTGCAAAAAATAAAAAATAAAAGTGTGTGTGCTACATTAAAAATATGAGCTTCCCATATACCCCACCCCCCCTGCCCCCACTCCCCCCACACCAACAACCTCTCTCGCCAGCGTGGCACATTCACTGCATCCAATGAATGTGCTTTGGAGCACCACTGCACAGCGTGGGTTATGGTTTACGCTGTAGTTCACACTCTCCCCCAGCCCACCCAGTGGGCCATGGCAGGATACACAATGTCCTGCATCTGTCCCTGCAGTATCATTCAGGACAACTCCAAGTCCCCCAAATGGCCCCATATCACACCTCCCTTTCCCCCTCCCCACGCCCAGCAACTCCTGTGCCCACTGTCTCCACATCAGTGACACTACTTCTTCCATTGCTAGAATCACAATAGTTCTATGGTAGAATACCAGTAAATTCACTCCAATTCCTATTTTAAGTCCTCCATCCTGAGGACCCTGGGTGGTGACGCCCACTCCACCTCTAAATCGAGAGGGGGCTTCGATCCTTTATGGCTGATGGACGGAACCCTCCTGCTTGCAGCTGTAGACTCTCTCGGTTGCCTGGTGTGGTGGTTGACCATCCTCACCTCCCTGTTAGCTGACCGGGGTAAGTCCAACGAACTGCAGAGTAGGTGTTGCAATTCGGCTGAGGCTCAGAGCCCAGCTGGCACATGAGTGATTTTATTATCTTTTAAAAAAAGAGACAATAATTTTAAAAATTTAATACAAAGCTATGGTGGTCAAACAGCATTGTACTTGCAGAAGGATATATATAAATCCACTTTGTGTTGACAATCTGAAAAATCTCTGATGACATGCTTGCAAATATATTTTAATGAGGTGGTACTTAAAATGCAGGACAGCCAATTAAAATGAAAAAAAAAAAATGTGTGTGGACTACCCGACTTCAACATCTGGCCACACCACCAACTTGTAGCCGTGGGAAACTGTCTGAACTTCTCTCTGCATCAGTTTCCTCTGTTGACTGCCACCTATATTTGGCATTCATGCTACCCTCTTCAGTGTCCCTTCCACAGGCACACACCCGCGCAGAGGCTAAATGTCTAAGACTGCGTGTCCCAGACTCCCGTGGAGCCAGAATTGTAGATGCGGTTTAGGTTCTGCCAACGCAATGCAGGCGCAAGAGATTTAGAAGGCAGGAAGCGAGGCAAAGGCCCTTCTTTTGTGGAGATGGAAATTGACCAGGAATTTACAACACACAGGCTTTGTGTGGCAGCATCCACACTGTGGCATGCAGTCACCGCCTTCTCGGTCATGAGGCCACTTTAGTCCAAGGATGGTGATAGCAGAAGTAGCATGTTCAAAGATACATATTGTTCTTCTCACTGTACCATGTATCTCATAGATAATTTCACAGCATATACATTTGTCTGTTTTTTTTAAAGATTTGTTTTATTTACTATTTATCTCTCCCCACCCCCTCGTTGTTTGCCCTTGCTGTGTCTGTTCATCTTCTTTGTTTCTTTAGGAGGTACCAGAAATTGAACCCAGGTCCTCTGATGTGGGAGGGAGGCGCCTATTTGCTTGAGCTACCTCCATTCCCTGCTTTGTTGTATCTCTCATTATGTTTTTCCTCTTGCGTCTCTTTTTGCATCATCTTGTTGTGCCAGCTCCCTCTGCATCTTGTTGTGCCAGCTCCCTCTGCCTGCCTGTCACGCCAGCTTACCATCTTGCTCGTCCTCTTTAGGAGGCACTGTGAACCTCTGCTCCCTGCTTCGTTGTGTCTCTTATCATGTTTTCCTTCTTGTGTCTCTTGTTGCAGCATCTTGTTATGTCAGATTGCCGTCCCTTATTGTTTTTAATGACAGCATAGTATTCCATTGTTTTGGTTTATCAAAACATATTTATGTATTCCTGTAGTGTTAGACATTTTGATTGCCTCCAATATTTTCCTATTACAAAGAAGGTCTATGTTGAAGTCATTCATACAACTTCATTTTGCACATGTGCAAGTATATACATATATGTAATAAATTTCTAGAGGCTTCATATCAAGTCAAAAGGTACGTTTGTCTTTACTTTTGAAAGACACGTGAAGTCCAAAATTGCAAAGGAGCAGAGAGTTTACCCTACTCATAAGCTAACAAGTTAGCCTGTCACAGTTCATCTGTCTGTGCATATATATATGTATATATACAAACCTGGATTGTAAGAAAAAAAAATTCACGGGTCCTGCTGGGGAAAGCCATCAGGCGGCAGAGTGTAGTTCAAAGCGGGAAGAACTTTCCTATGGTCAGAGCTACTAGGAGGGGAAATGGGCAGCCTCGGGGAGTAGTGAGATCCCTGTCACTAGGTGCATGCAAGCTGACGCCTGAACACCTCTTTGCAGGAATTCAGACTCTGAGTGGGTCCTTGGAGGTCCATGGCCAGCCTTCGAGAGACCCCAAGTCAACAAATAGTCATTGAGCAACTTCTCCATACAAGGCACGATGAGGGAGGGACCAAACCATAGAAGCCGCGGTCTCGCTCTCCCTTTTGCGGGGCCGATGGCTTAGGGAGGGGTGTTTTTGGAAGCGCAGGGTAGAAAGGGTGACCTTTGGGCGTTCAGAAGCAGGAGATCCTGCCGAGGGCAGGCGTCTTCAAGGCGGGCTCCAGGGAGGAGGTGAGGCGGTGCGGGCTTCAGAGTTCAGACAGGTGGAAAGAAAGGGGAGGGCCCTGCGAGGGGGCGGGGGGGGGCAGGCCGGGGCGGGGGGGGCATGTGAAGGAGAGAGGGGGTGCGGCGCGCTGAGGAGGCCGGGGGCAGGATGCAGCGCCAGTGGGCCCGGGGAGGCCGGGGGACTCATTCCCTCAGCGGAGCGGGGACGCCTGCAAGTGGCTGGGCCCAGGATGCGCCGGTGGGCGCAGAGGGTGCTATGGGGGGGGGCGGCTTTCTGCCCACCCCCAAATGTGGCGCAGCCCACCAGGCTCGCCCCTTCCCTCACCGTGGCCTGCGTCCCCCTCAGGGCAGCTCGCGCTGGAGAGATGGGAAAACCCACAAGAATCTTCCAAATAAGACAAATATGTGGTGTAGACAAAAGCCGAGCTGGGTGGGATGAGGTTTTGGTTGCTCCGCTGTGGGGGTGCCGGACAAAAGCTGCCTGTGGCCTCAGAAACATGCGTCATCTGCCCCTCTGGGCAAGGTCCATTGTCTCAGCTGCCCCTAAAAAGGCCCTAAAAAGGTGGGGGGTGCGTGGGGCAGGGGTTGCCCAGGGCCAGGGAATGGGGATCCGGTGCTGGCCTCCAGGTCGCCGAGGCCCACTCGAGCTTCTGGGGAGCGGGGCCTGCTCCGCGGGGGGCGGCGGGGGTCGCTGGGAGTGGCCCTTGTGGCGGGTCCCGGCCTCCTGGTGTGGGCTGAGTGTCCAGGGCGTGGGGTCGAGTGTTCCAGATGGAGAACGGGAGGCCCCCCGAGGGCCCCCAAGGAGGCCGGGGAGAGGGGGGGGTGCAGGGGAGCGGGAGAGGCTCTCCCGGACCCCCGCCCTCCGGCCCCGGGCTCGCTGTCGGGTTCTGCTCCAGGTCCACGGCCCTGATGGCCATTGTTTGGTGGAGAGATGTGTTCAGCTGGAGACATTGTCTGCTCTTTCCCCCCCCACCCCGGGCCGGGCGGGAGGCCTGTTTTCCCGGCAGGGCGGCGCAGGGGGAGCGGAGGGCAGCCTGGGTGAGGGAGTGGACGCGTCCGTCTGTCTGGATCGGGTGTTCACAAGCAGAGCCCTGCGAGGGGGCAGTGCTGCCCTGTAGCAGCCGGCCTGACCCCTCTCGATCTCCTCTGGCCCCCTGCCCACCCTCAGCCTCTGCAGCCTCTGCCTGCTTTTCTGCTTAGGCGCCCGCACATCAAGCGAGGGAACAGCTTTCCCTGGGCCTCAGTTTCCTCATCTGTAAAATGAGAAGCTCCAAGACCCGTTCTGGTTCTCCAACTCTGGGCTTCTAGGACTCAGTTTCGCCAATGGCCCCTTGTGTTTTTTTTTTATTTTTTTTAATTTCTAAGTTATTTATTGATTTCTCTCCCCTCCCCCCTGCCACCCCCCCCACCCCGGTTGTCTGTTCTCTGTGTCTATTTGCTGCGTCTTCTTTGTCCGCTTCTGTTGTCAGCGGTGCGGGAATCTGTGCTTCTTTTTGTTGCGTCATCTTGTTGTGTCAGCTCTCCGTGTGGGTGGCGCCATTCCTGGGCAGGCTGCACTTTCTTTCGCGCTGGGCGGCTCTCCTTACGGGGCGCACTCCTTGCGCGTGGGGCTCCCCTACGCGGGGACACCCCTGTGCAGCACGGCACTCCTTGCGCGCATCAGCACTGCGCATGGGCCAGCTGCACACGGGTCAAGGAGGCCCGGGGTTTGAACCGCGGACCTCCCATGTGGTAGGCGGGCGCCCTAACCACTGGGCCAAGTCCGCTTCCCTCCACTCACCTTTTAGACGGAAATTCATTCGTTAGGGGCCTCCTGGTACTTTTTTTCGAAATCCATCAGCCATAAACTGACAGGGATAATTGCTAACTTCTTTTAACACCAATTAGATGAATACACTACCTTTTTACGTTTGTATTTCCCTTCACTGTGTTGAAATCGGTTTCTGATATGCGACCCCATTGGGGGCAGCGACAACCCAGCAATCAGCTGACGGTTGGTAAGGCTCAACACGGGGGGCCACGCTCAAGATAAAGACCCGGACACAGGTGACCTGCTCCCAGGAATGACCTGCATTTTAACAGAGCAACTTCCTGAGGGTAAGAATGATCACAAAGGAATGCCTGTCCAGTGTCAGGAATTCCCACCCCCTGGGTTGCTGGGAACGAGCAGCCCACCCGTGAGGGACCGGGCAGTGCCCACTCGGCCTGGAGCTGGGCTGGGACCACTCGGTGGCTTCCCCTGTCCACTTGTCAAATCAAGTGACAGCCCTCAAGGATTCCCTGGCCGCCCCGCTTTGTGGGCAGGTGTTTGGATAACGACGCGTCAAGCAGAGGAAGGGAGAGAGGATGGGCTGAAACCCCGACAGCTGTGGAAGGTGGGGGGAGGCCAGCAGCCTCTGTGCACCCCACCCGGGGAAGAAAGCCTGGCTGGCACACAGTAACTGGAGACCAGCTCTGGAACAGATGCAGTGTCCACAGTGAGAAAGTGACCGTTTACCAGGGTTTCTAGATCCCAGGTGTTTTTCTTGCATTATCTTGCTGGTGCCGTGAACTACTGTAGAGGCAGGTTTTAACATCCAGTTTACAGAGAAGCAAGATGAGGTTCAGAGAGAGCCCGGAAACTGCCTAGAGTCATACAGGGCAAGCGGCAGAGGTGAGGGTCAAACCCAAATCCTCCTGCCTCCGCAGCCTGTGCTCTAACCACAGCCGCCTGCTAACACTGCCTCCTCGTCCCCCGTAAGAGCATTCTTGAGGCTCAAAGAGCACCATTGTCAATTCCTGCACAGGCAACTCTGGACCATTTATTTTGCATTCGACAAGTAGTGGTGGGGGTCCCTCTCCTGTCCTGGCTTGGTGATGGCAACGAGTAGAAAATGTCTCTGCAGTCTAGGCGCTCAGCACACTTTCTCTGTAGAAGGCCAGATAGCAAATAGCTTAGGCTTTGCAGGCCATACAATGTCTCTTCCAGGTACTCGATTCTGCGGAAAGCAGCCATAAACATGTAAATGCATGGACAAGGCCGTTTTCCAGTAGAACTTTATTTACAAAAGCAGGTGGTGGGCCAGATTGGGTTCCCCAGCCACTGGCTTGCTGGAGTGCATGATCGGGCAGGGGAGGTGCGATTCACACAGGGAGAACAGTTAAGGAGCAGAATGCAGTAGGATGAGTGTGCTTGGAAGCAGGGAGTAAGGACCCTGGAGGCATGGCTCGCATTCCCCTCTCAGCTGTGCTGCTGATCTGCTGACAGCAGAGTCCTCAGCCTTCAAGCCTCAGATTTCATATCTGTAAAATAGGGATGTAGCAGTTTGATACAGTTACGAATTCCCAAAACAGATATTGCATATGTTTGTAAACTGGTCTGTACCTGGGCACGATTAAATTATGATTAAGGCTTTGATTGGGCCACGTCATTAGGGCGTTGATAAAAGGCATGGCAAAAGAAGAGAGTTGAAGATTTTGATGTTGGGAGTTCTGATTTGGAGTTTGAGGCTGGAGTCTTGAGCTGGAGCCCCGGGAAATAAGCACACAGAGGAAAGAGAAGCCAGCCCCAGGAAGAGAGGACCTGAGCCAGGAGAAGAATAGAGACAGCTCCTTAGACACAGCAGAAACCCCAGGGAGACAGACAGAGCCGTTCACCTAATAGTCTACAGCTAGCCTTGTGGAGAGAGGCACAGCCTAGAGAGCCCCACAGTCTACAGCTGACCTTGTGGAGAAAACAGAGGAGCTGAGCCCGGAGAGAAGCAAGACCTGGAAGAGAGGAACCAGGAAGGCTGAACCTGGCAGCCATCGGCAGCCGTCTTGCTCCAACACGTGGAGATAGACTTTGGGGAGGGAAGTAACTTATGCTTTATGGCCTGGCAACTGTAAGCTCCCACACCCAATACATACCCTTTATAAAACCAACAGATTTCTGGTATTTTACATCAGCACCCCTTTGGCTGACTGATACAGGGGATGATAACACCTACATCACAGTTAAGGCATATAAAAGCTTGAAAGAACTCACGGCCTATACTAAGTACTTAATAGTAGGTATTATAATTAAACAGCCAGTAAGTTTTCTGGGGTTGAGATTTGGACATGGCATGAGGTAAGAAGAACATGGATTACATTAAAAAAAAAAAAAAAGGCACAGAAGCCTGAGTGAACAGAGAGCATAGCAAGAGTTTGTGGGCATTTGCATGTTAGAGGATAGTGGGAGACGAAAGGAAAGGCAGCCCAGAGCCAGCTTACAGGGTCTTGAAGGCCAGGCTGAGGGGCTTGTTTAGACTTTATTCTCAGGATCAGAGGGTCCCCATAAAGTCTCCCCCCATTGGAACACCAGGACAGGTGACGTTCATCTGTGTATGAGCAGGGCAGGGTTGTAGTAGAGATAAGTCAGGCTTCTGGTTCCAGTTCCCTGTGAATGAATTTACATTTCCAAGTCATTAGAGTCCCATCTCCGCCTCACCCTTTAAAAAAAAAAAAGATTTATTTAACTTATTTATTTCTCCCTACGCCTCGTTGTTTGCATTCACCGTGTATGTTGTGTGCTGTTCTCTTTTAAGAGGCGCTGGAACCAGACCCAGGACCTCCCATTCAGGAGGGAGACGCCCCATCTCTTGAGCCACCTCCACTCCCTGCTTTGCTGCATCTCTCCTTGGGTTTTCTCGCTGTGTTTCTTGGTGGCGTCATCTCACTGCATCGGCTTGCCACGCCAGCCCATTGTGTCAGCTCAATGCTTTGTTTTCTTTAGGAGGCACCAGGAACCGAACCAGACCTCCCGTGTGGTAGGCTGAAGCCGAGCCGGAGCCACACCCGCTGCCCCCCTCCTCACCCTTTGATGTTAATTTCTTATTTGCATGCATTGTGGACAGAGAAAATGGCTATGTATCTGTGATTCGGGAACTTGAGGTTTTGTGTGCGCGTGTGAGCGTTAAAAATGTATTTTAATGTATGTTTTCATATAATTGAGTTTTCTTTTTAGTTTTTAATTGTTTATATTTTCAATTATAAAAATGTACAAAATAAAGTAAAAAAAAACAAACAAAACGCCAAAGACAAAGAAATATATTTTAAGATAAACATGTGTTCTCAGTTTGTAGAGTGTAACATATATATCAGTAAAAACTTGTTAACTGTGTCATTCAAATCCTCTGTTATTCTCATTATTATTTCCGTCTACTTGATAGGTAGATTTCTGAAACAGGTTTGGTAAAGCCTTCCTCCATGGCCATAGACTGGTTCATTTCTCCTTGGTTTCTCTCAGTGTTTGCTTTATATAATTCGAATCTGGATTGTTAGGATGCCTAAAGGATCACAGAAACTCTATATTATTGGAAGATTTTTAATTTTTATCAGTATATTTCCTCCTTTGTTTCTTCTCATGTTTTTTCCCTTGACATATTTTCCTTCTTGTTTTCTGCTTTTCGTTAGCTTTGCCTTCTCCCTGCTGTTGTTTTTTAATATACCCTAAAGATTTAGAAGTTAATTTTCCAAGTTCCCATCTTCTGTTACCCCAGATTTATGAATCCTAAATTCTTTACCTGAGGGTTTTCTATCCATGTCTAGAATGCATCAGTAGCTTTTTACCTCTTAGTGAGCTTTAATTTTCCTCCTCCTCCCCGACTTGCCCAAACTGAGATTATCTGGGTAGATTATGGTTCCAAATTGTTATTTTTAAAATATTTACATTTTGTCTCAATAATTATTTAGACTTCAGCAAAAGTTTTACTCGTTTCTTTGTTACCGCAGTTTCAGCATTCCATGTCTTCCTCTTTCTTGAATTCACTCTTTAAATTGAAGAACCTCCTCTAAGAATTCTTTAGAGAATATGAGGGCGGGGAAACTTTCTACTTATAAAACAAAACAAAAATAATGTCTTGGGAAAACGGACTTTGGCCCAGTGGTTAGGGCGTCCGTCTACCATATGGGAGGTCCGCAGTTCAAACCCCGGGCCTCCTTGACCCGTGTGGAGCTGGCCATGCGCAGTGCTGATGCGCGCAAGGAGTGCCATGCCATGCAGGGGTGTCCCCCGCGTGGGGGAGCCCCACACGCAAGGAGTGCGCCCCATAAGGAGAGCCGCCCAGCGCAAAACAAAGTGCAGCCTGCCCAGGAATGGCGCCGCCCACACTTCCCGTGCCGCTGAGGACAACAGAAGCGGACAAAGAAACAAGACGCAGCCAATAGACACCAAGAACAGACAACCAGGGGAGGGAGGGAAATTAAATAAATAAAAATTAAAAAAAAAAAAAAATGTCTTCATTTCTTCCACCCATTGAATACCTCATTTCCCTTTGGAACTTTAGAGGTAGTCTTCCAAAGTCTTTTTTTTTTTTTAAGTTTATTTTTATTTATTTATTTCTCCCCACCCACTTGTTGTTTGCACTTGCTGTGTCTGTTTATCTTCCTTGTTTCCTTCGGTGGCACCAGGAGCCAAACCTGGGACTTCTGGTGTGGAAGGAAGGAGCTTAATTACTTGAGTCACTGCCATTCCCTGCTTTGTTGTGTCTCTCATTATGCTTTCCTCATGTCTCTTGTTGTGTCATCTCGTTGCGTCAGCTTGCCACACCTGCCCGCCATGCCAGCTCACTGTCTTCTTTAGGAGTCATGGGGAACCGAACCAAGGACCTCCCATGTGGTAGGCGGGAGCCCAATCATTTGAGCCACATCCACTTCCCTCCAAAGTGTTTTAATACCCAATATGATGCCAATTTAATATTATTTAATTAATGATCTGCTTTTTCTCTCCAGAAACTTTTAGGCCTTTCCCTTTATCTTTGTTGTTCAGAGATTTCATTATAAGGTGTCAAAGTGGAGTCTTTTTTTTTTTCCCGGGCACATTCAATCTGATGATAATGTCTTTCTTCACCAACTAAGAAATTTTCTTTAATGGGTTCTTTAATGATTTCCTCCCTTATGCTCTCTGAGGTTCTTTCCTTCTGATGATGAGAAAGAGATTCAAGTTCTTGAGGTAGACTGCCTACCTCGCAGACTTGTCTGTGGCCAAACCGCAAATGCCCAGGATCTCTAACAGCCAGACCCCTCTTGCTGTCAGTGAATGGGTGCTGGGTGGTGTGAGGATGAGGAGTCTGAGGGACATCTTTGGACTGAAGAAGGGGGAGAAGTCACAAAACTCGTTGGGGAGAACTCAAGCACAGAAGAGGTACGGCAGGTCCCCCTGCGTGGAGCTGACGTGAGGGACCCTGCAGGCCCCTCTTCCTCCCCCGCCCGCAGTAAGATCTGCCAACCCCTGAGATCAAAATGGGACCAGAAAATTCGCCCATCTGAGGCTTTCTTTCTTTTAACTTTAATTGCTATCCTCCTGAGGGGCCCAGCTCTGGTTCTGAGGCGATCTATTTGCTGGTTAGATTTTCAGTAATGATTATTATTGTTCCCGTTTAGAAGAATACACTCATTGTCTCCAGCGAGCCCACAGCGCTGCACAAGCTGACCTCATCTCTCCACTGAACGGGGCAGGTATTGTTAGTTCTGGTTTCCAAAAACGACACGGAGGTCCATTGTGGTCCAACGCCTTGAGCAAGGCCACCCATCGAGAGGGACGGGAGATGGACCCAGGCCCGGGGCCTCTCCTGTGGGGGTCCCCAGGCTCTGTGTACTGGTCAGTCCCTCAGGCTCCCTTACGGCCTTAAGGGTCTGCAGAGATCAGAGCAGTCAGCGTCACCAACCTCAGACGCCAGGGGAGGGAAAATCATTCCTTTGCAGAGGTTCAGCCAAGGCCAGATTCCAGGCTCGGCTCTCAAACCGTCCCTGGTGGCTCCAGCCTCACTTGACTGCAGCGCAGCTGACTTCCATTCCCATTTCCCGCAACAACTTAGCGCACCCGAGGACTCCACCTCCTGGGTCCACTCCGACCTAAGATCCTGCGCAGCCAGGCCCGTCCTCCTGCCGCGCGAGGCCTGCCTGCTGCCCGCGTGTTCCCCGGGCGCCTCGCGGTGCGCTCTGGCCACCGGGCTGTCCTTCGGGCCTGGCCCTCCGCGTGCCTTTGCTTCTGCTTTTCCCAAAGCGCCGCCCCAGGCCCTCTGCCCTTCCCACCCAAGCTTCACCACCCACCCTGCCCGGGACCCCTCCCCTTCACCTTCCCAGGGAGTCCCTCTCCCTCCCTCAGCTCCCGCCACCCTTCTCCGTTCAGTCCACGGGTTTCCACTGCGGGCTTTCTGGGTGCCAGGTACCCCGGGAGATGATGGGGACGCCTAAGCGAACGGGCGGAACAGGGTCTCTCTCCTCGTGGAGCTTACGCTCGAGAGCGGGAGACAGAAAAACAAGAGTAAACGATTCCGCAAGTCACACATCTACAAGTCAATCTAAGTACATACGCGAACGCCCCAAGTAAATGCCAAAAACAACAATAATAATAATTAGGGCCTCCGAAACATATCCCAAATCTGTTCCTGACTCTGTCTGCTACCCTGCCCAGGGAAGCGCTTGGCTTAGCCAGGTACGTCAGGAAGCTCTGTGCGGCTGAGGGGGCCGGGGCCCAGGCAGCGTGGTACAGGCGGGCTGAGGAGGGGGCGGGCTGGGCCACACGGCCTGAAGCCCCCCCAAGCGGCCGCGTGCCAGGCCCGCCGCCACGGGAGCACGGCGCGCTTCCAGCCGGGGAGGAACCGAGCTGTGCACCTCCAGGCGGTGCTCCTCAACGGGGCGAGAGAGAGAGGAGGGCAATTTTGCCCACGGGGGCAGTGTTCCCCCCAGGGACCATTCGGCAAATTCTGGAGACATTTTTGGTTGTCACAGCTAGGGGGTGGGCTGATACTGGCATCCAGTGGGTAGAGGTCAGGGATGAGGTTCAACATCCTATAATGGGCGGCGGACGTGGCCCAGTGGTTAGGGCGTCCGTCTACCGCATGGGAGGCCCAAGGTTCAAACCCCGGGCCTCCTTGACGCGTGTGGAGCTGGCCCATGTGCAGTGCTGATGCGCGCAAGGAGTGCCCTGCCACGCAGGGGTGTCCCCCGCGTAGGGGAGCCCCACGCGCAAGGAGTGCACCCCGTAAGGAGAGCCGCCCAGCGCGAAAGAAAGTGCAGCCTGCCCAGGAATGGCGCTGCATACACGGAGAGCTGACACAGCAAGATGACACAACAAAAAGAAACACAGATTCCTGTGCCGCTGCAACAACAGAAGCGGACAAAGAAGATGCAGCAAATAGACACAGAGAACAGACAACCGGGGGAGGGGAAGGGGAGAGAAATAAATAAATAAATAAATAAATCTTTAAAAAAAAAAAATTCTATAATGGACAAGACAGCCTCCACAACGAAGAATCATTATACCCGAAAGTCAGTAGGGCCAAGACTGTGAAAGCTTGCTTTAAGATGGAAAATAGACACGGGGCCCCAAGCATGGAAGTGGGGAGACCATTGGGAAGGTCATTTAAATTAACTTCATGTAACTATTGCATTTATCTGCCCAAATCTTCACTCCAGGTCTCCCAAACCTTATGGAAAATAGACACGGGGCCCCAAGCATGGAAGTGGGGAGACCATTGGGAAGGTCATTTAAATTAACTTCATGTAACTATTGCATTTATCTGCCCGAATCTTCACTCCAGGTCTCCCAAACCTTATCCTCCCCGATCTGGGGTCTCAGCTTTCCGCTGGGTGTCAGTCAGTCAACCAGGCCAACTCCAGTTCCCAAGAAACAGCTTTGCCTTTTTAACAGGAGCCTTCTGGAGACAGTGCTATAGCCCAAAAGAACACCTAGGCTGGGGAAGCGGGTGTGGCTCATGTGATTGGGCCCCCGCCTACCACACGGGAGGCCCTGGCTTCGGTTCCTGGTACCTCGTAAAAAAAAGGAAGACGAACATACAGTGAACAGACAGCTAGTGTAAACAATGAGGGGGTGGGGAGAAATAAATCAATTAAATTAATTGTGGAAAAATAAAGGCCAAACAGGGGAGGAGCCGTCCTGAGGCCTCGCTGTGGGAGAAGGAAGGTTACACAATAGCCCAAAATGTGCCTTCCTCCCCTGTAGGCCCCGCCATGCCCCTGTCGTGCCAGCGCAGTGCTCTCCTCCTCCCTGAGCTGCAGGCTTGTTCAGGGTGGCAGAGGATCTGGGCACCTAAACCCACGCGGCCCTGTGCTTACGGCGTGTTTATGAGTAGTTACGCCAGCTTGTTAACCTACCATTTACGGCCTGGCCATGGGAATCCACGTGGAGGTACAGAGCTCTCCTCCCGCCCTCCCCTTCCTCCCACTTGAGGTTGATTTAAAGATTTGGGAAAGACGTGATGGACCTGATGGTGGCAACAGGGACGTCTGTGTTAGAGGACACCTCTTCAAGGAGGAGGGAAGCTACTCCTCAGGGCAGCTGGTCACCCGAGGACCCCCAGTTAGGATGATTCTTCTTCCACAGCACTAGAAGTTTTTAACCCTTCGGGGTGTCATGGAGACCTTGAAGAAAGTGATAGGAAATCTCTCTCTGAAAATAAAACGGACCTCGTATGGAAGCAAGTTAGGAGATTTCCATGGGGCCTTGAAGCCTACCCATGACCTTAGGAACTAAGTCACACCACGTGGCGATGTCTCCCGAGGTTCACAGCATTTCCATTTTAATGGGGGGTGGCGATGATGGTGCCGAGGGTGGGATAAGCCAGGAGACCCACATCCGCTGGCGGGTTGAGGCACGTTCTAAAGGGGATGGCAAAGCATGTTCTCATGTCGGCAGCCTCCCCAATTCCTGATTGTACCAACATATAAAACTGTTTAGAAAAATAAAATAAAATAAATGAATGACTCAACAACTGCATTTAGAGATGGGGAAGCACTAGAGAGAGGAAGGGCAACCAGGGCTGTTTTGCAGCTGATTTGGAATCGAAAGGCTGTCTGCGATTCCCCCCAGTGGGGCTTGCTGGGACCTGGGTACCAGCATCTGATCTTGTTAAGGGGTCAATAAAAATTACAGGGACAAAGGCTGAACCCTGGCAGCTCAAATGAACCCCCTCTGCAAGAGGGAGCAACCTCGTAAAGCGTGGTAACTGAGCAAAGGGAGGAATCATTGCATTTCATTAAATTTAATAGCGCTCGTTAGGGCGGCTTCCAAGGGCTGTGGGACAAGAGGGAGAAAGCCAGCCTCGTGGGCGGAGCTGGGGGCGAGCCGCTCGCGGGGACCCCCCTCCCTGCGCCCCCCGGCTCTGTGCTGGAAGCAGAGGCCCTGCTTCTCCCGAAAGCCCCCCAGCCCCACGCAGCAGCCCAGCTATGCGGGCCAGGAGCCCGGGCCTCCAGGGCTCATCCTTTCCTGCCAGGATGTGGAAAGACAGAGGCAAAGAGCTTGGGGCAAACCATCCCTGAGTCTGGGCAGGCCCCCGGCTCCCGGTGCCCATGTGGAGGCCCCGCCCCCCCAGGCACATCAGAAACCCAGCTCCAAGGTCCGCAGCCCCCACCCCAGATCCCACAGGCCCCAGGGTCCTGTCCTGGGATCACTGTCAATGCCACGCCCCTGGCTCCTCCTTCTCCTCCCCCAGGCGTGTCCAATGCCAGAAAACAAACAAACGAGGCCAGCAGAAAACACATCTCCAAACAAACCCCCCTCGCTTTGTCCTCTGCGGTGGGCTGGGGCCTGGAAAAGCCCAGACAGCCTCCCTGAGATCGCCCCAGGCTACCCCTCCTCCAGGGCCAGCCTCGCCTTCTCCCCTGCGCCTCCCTCTCTGTCTCCTCCTTCTTTCTCTTTCCTTCTAGCCGTTATGTCCTTCATTTTCACTTCTTTTTATGCCACTTTCCCCCCTTCTCTCCCATTTTCTCTTCCTACATCCACGATGATTTAAGTTCAATAAAGCGCCACACAATAAAAAAAAAATTAACACGTTGAAGAATCCTCTGGAGGGCACAGAGCCCGGAGGATATGAAGTCAGTTCATGATTCAAGCCAGCCACGTGGCTGCCTGGCTTTATGCCTTTGATTTAGTTATTTTTTGCTCTAAGGAGGTACAGGAGATTGAACTCAGGACCTCGTACGTGGGAAGCTCCATCAGCTCCCCTGCTGTATTACTGTAAAGCTGTAAGGCTTCCTGCAGCCTATACAACAATTCCAACCCTTAGCATCTGAAGCAAACAGACTCTTCATCGTCTGACCCCATGCTTTCAAATCTTCTTCGTCACCTCCTTAAATATTTGTCCCCCAGATTATTAATTCCCTGAAGACACTCCCCTCCCAGGTCCTTGCTCCACTTGGAAAGCCCTTTCACCCAGCTCCATGTACGGAAAGTCTCTGCATTCTTGGGGACCCACTTTGAACTCTGTCCTCCACAGAGCTGTCCCCATGCTTTCACCTGGATTTTTTTTTTTTAAGATTTATTTATTTATTTATTTCTCTCCCCCCACCCCGGTTATCTGTTCTCTGTGTCTATTTGCTGCGTCTTCTTCGTCTGCTTCTGTTGTTGTCAGCAGCCCTGGAATCTGTGTCTCTTTTTGTTGGGTCATCTTGCTGTGTCAGCTCTCCATGTGTGTGCGGCGCCATTCCTGGGCAGGCTGCACTTTCTTTCGCGCTGGGCGGCTCTCCTTACGGGGTGCACTCCTTGCGCGTGGGGCTCCCCTATGCGGGGGACACCCCTGTGTGGTATGGCACTCCTTGCGCGCATCAGTGCTGCGCGTGGGCCAGTTCCACACGGGTCAAGGAGGCCCGGGGTTTGAACCGCAGACCTCCCATGTGATAGGCGGACACCCTAACCACTGGGCCAAGTCCGCCGCCCTCACCTGGAATTAATCTGCCTCCTTTAGACCCTCGTGTGACTATGTTGGCACCTCCATATTTGGGCATTTACCACATTCTGCCTTATATTCTAATTATTTAGATGCAAAACCACGTCCAGGTCATCTTTAAATCCCATGCCCTTTAAATCCCGGGCACATAGTAAGTGCACAAGAAATGTCAAGCTCACGAAAAACTGAATCTATGGTTAAAAAGAAACACATATACAATTAACGCTATGTCTTGACATTACCAATGGGGGTGTATCTCATTTATAGTAATTTCATCTGAAAAAAATTTTGAGGCACCGGGTTCCTTGAGTAGGCACCCCCAGGTTAGCAAACGACAGGAGGATGATATGTTAGACAGCGGCACCTACTGGCAAAGAGCAGCATTACAGCTTGGATCCGCTGGAGACGCGACCCTGTTTCTCACTCAACCCCAGCAGGACTGGACGGGGAGAGGGGCGGGTGGGGGCAGAGGAGGACAGAGTGAGTTCCTCTCCCTCCTCAGCAGCCCTCAGGCTGTTCACGTTGCTGAGTCAGGTCAGGGCCCTGGGGGAGAGTCGCTCTCCTCCAGGGCCCTGCAGCCTCCTTCAGCCTGAATTGTGCGGAAGAGAGCGCGATGCCCCTCAGCTTTGCCCTGCCAGCTCGGCGCGTTTCTAGGGCACCTCCCCACCTAAGGCAGGGAAGGAGAGGCGGCACGAAGAAGGAAGAGCCTCCTGCCAAAAGAAGGAGGCAAAGTGTTGTCAGGCTATTACACTCGGCACAGGCGCACAGCTGGCAAACCTTCCCACCCCTTCCTTGTTGCAAGTTTTCCTTTCCAAAAGATTCTCAGTCCTACGGGAACTCCTCTTGGAGAATACAATGGACACTATTTAGGAACTGAGTTTAAATCCGCTTGCACTTGACCTGCCTGAAGCTGGTTCACGACTCCGCTCAGCTTTCCTCCCAGCACCTCCAGCCATCCTTT
Source organism: Dasypus novemcinctus (assembly GCF_030445035.2). Taxonomy (NCBI): domain Eukaryota; kingdom Metazoa; phylum Chordata; class Mammalia; order Cingulata; family Dasypodidae; genus Dasypus; species Dasypus novemcinctus. The sequence continues at coordinate 7,122,300 of NC_080683.1, forward strand.
CTTTACTCCACGATGCCCATAGGACTGACTCTGGGAGGGGGAGAGGTCTTTCCCACCTCCCCGCCTTCTTCCTCTGCAGCGCAAACCCGGCAGGGGTCTGGAGGAGGACAGCAGGAAACGGGTCGGGGTGGCAGGGCAGGGTTGGGAAGTCCATCCCGAACATTCCTAGGCACTAGGGTACCTGCCACCAGAACACCTTGTCAAGCCTTCCGCTGAAAACACACATTTTAACTGGCAAAAGCTTAATCCTCTTGCACGGGGGTTTGGGTATTGGGGGCCCAGAGAACAAAGGTTTAGCTCACAGAAGCGACCTTCTCCTGACGGGATTTTAAGGAGCTGTAGGAGAAGGTCTTCGGCGAGGCGCCGGGGACCGGGGACTTTCAGGCCACCGCGCCCAGCGCACCGCCTCCTGCCCGGTGCTGGCGGGAGCTGCCTGCGCACCTCACCCCTGCCTTGGCGCGGGGCCTCGGGTCCCTGCGTCTGTTCCCCAAGTCTCCAGCCCTGATTTTTTCATCCAAGCTGCCAGCGTCTGCTCCTCCGCACGCTGGGGCGATGCTGAGCTCCGGCCTGGAAGGTTTCTGCTCCGCGGCTTTGTCTTCCACGGTCTGAGCGTCTCTGGCCGGGACTCCCTGCATCTCTGGGGTCTCCCTTCAGCCGGGGGGTGCTGGTCTCCACACTCCGCCTCCGTCCCACACCTCCTGAAGCACCCCCAGGCTGGCGGGAGGCAGAAAGACGGTGTCAGGGGACGCGCCCCCTCTCCTGGGAGTGCCCCTGGGCCCCAGGAGCTCCAGGAGATTAACAAACGCCCCCCGAGCACAGCTCTGTCTCCGGCATGTGCTTGAGGCTACAGGGGTGACCAGTGCGGGCCTTGCCCTCAAAGAGCTGACAAGCTGGTGGAAAGGCCAGACGGGCAAACAGACTGGGGACACCTTTGGGGTAGGTTTCAAAGCCTGCTGGGGCAGCAGGAAGACTTCACGAACAAGGCACGCTTTAAGCTGCATCCGGAAGGGCAGGAGTAGTTTTCCAGCTGGCACGGGGACGCGAGGAGGCAGACAGGAGCCAGCAAGGGAGAAGGAACGTGTGTGCGCCCGGCACGCCATGGCTTGAGTGGGTCAGAGGAGAAATATGAAAGGCAGCTGCTGGAGAGAGGGGTTCCGCTCCAGCAGGGAGGGCCACGTGTGCCCGGCTGAGGAGGTAGCACTGCCCCTGTCGTGCCACGGTCTGCAGCGAGTGCCCGGACTAAGGTGGTGGCAGCAGGGATGGAGAGAAGGGAGGGATTTCAGTGGGATTTCACAGGCCTCACTCTCAGGATCTGTTGGCCGGTTAGATGAGGGAGTAGGATACAGCCTTCAGGATGCTGGAGCCTAGGTAGGTGATGGAGCCACTGACCCCAAGAAGGAGACCAAAGGAAGAGGGACAATCAGAGGAGAGTGATGGAAAGAACGATGAGCTCACTTGGGAGGGGGAATGGGTGGGTTCAGCTTGAGGTCTTGAAAAATCCCATTGGAAATATGGAACCAGACAGAGAGGAAGTAGATTCGAAAACTGGACTCACAGAATTAGAGCTAGGAGAAAAGTGGAGGCTGAGGATATAGATTTGGGGATCGTCTGCTGAAACCATAACGCCCCCACTATGCGCTGTCCACCTACTGTGTGCAGGACCTTCCACACGAGTCATCGGTAACCCTCCAACAACCGGAAGGTAGGAATTGAATCCTCCACCTTTTCGAGCGGAGGAAGTCGAAGTTAAGAGAGGTGATGAGAATTTCCCAAACTCAGCCACCGATGGGGCTGGGGTTTACCCCTAGGACTATCTACCACCCTTGCCAGCCCTGGGCGAGAGTCCCCAAGGAGGTCACATCACGCAGGTCATAAAGGGAGCCACATTAGAAGTCCAAACCCTCCAGCATTCAAGAGGCCAGTGCAACAAGAGGCGCCAGCAGGAGACCCAGGAGAGGGGCCCCACGAAGAGGGAGGAGACTGGCCAGAGGTTTCTGAAGCTACAGGGCAGGGCTAGAAAAGGACTGGCAGACAGCCCCAGAGAGGACCATGGGGAAGCCACCGGAGACCTCGGGGAGAAGCACTGGCGGGGGCCTGGACCAGACTGTCCTAGGGTGAGGGGTGAAGGGGCAGGCATACACTCCCTAGAAGTCTGGGAGCCGGGCGAGAAGCAACAGGTCTGGGGAAGTCTGCTGCTGCTTTGGGATGCAGCAGGTTATAACCGTGTTTATAGGAGGAGGAAAAGCAGCTGCAGCCGGCGATTCTGGAGAGAGAGGCTAATTGACAGAGGGAGCTCCCTGTTAAGGCGAGAGGGTATGGAATCCTTACACATGTATTAATATATGGTGAGGTGGGCTTTGGCCAAAAGGAAGGGCCCCTCTCCAGCAGTGGAGGGAGAAGGGGATGGGGATAGGCAGTCCCTGCCAGATGGCTTCTGGCTTCTCAGGGAAGCAGGAATTGAGGGCACTGTTTGAAGATGTAATGGGGGAAAGGGGCTGGGTGCATAGAGGGGAAACTGAGGTTTGGGAGAGCAGCTGCTCAGAAGGGGACAGGGGACAGACTTGGGGCATTTTGGAGATTTGCCTTGTGATGCAGAGGGGTCTGGAAGCACATATCTGTGCTGACGCCAATTGGCAGGTTGGAGATTTTTGTTGCCCTCAGGGCAGCAGCCAGGTAGCAGGTGGGGAGGAAGCAGGTGGCAAAGTGACTCAGGTGTGGGGGGTGGACAGGGAGGAAGGGGTGGGAGGGCACGGGGGTGGGGGGCCAAGGAGGCAGATAATGAGGGGACAGAAGAAGCCAGAAGAGAGATTGGAAGGGGCATGGGCAGCTCAGACCAGGCTACCCTCTCCCTGAGTCCCTGGCAGTGAATCTCTCTCTAAAGGCAGGACTGGGAGCCTCAGGGCAAGTGACTCCCAGAATCCCAGGCCTGGGATAGACTTTGAGAGAGCACAACTTCCAATCCTCTGCCGATACGGCGAAATGACTACTGAGCCATCAAGGACAAGAACCAGTGAGGGACACCCTGTCCCCTGGCCTAGCACAATTTCCTTCCTTTTCCCCTCCCTCCTTTCCTCTAGTTCCTGTGTCATTGTTTTTTTTTTCTCTCCCTTCATCTCTCGCTGATTTTTGTTTATGCTTCTATCTCATCCATCTATTTCTCTCTGCTTAAGAGTCATCAGGTCTCAGTTCAAATCTCCCCCTGTCCAGGAAGGCTCCTTGGACGACTGACTCTTGGTCCCTCTGGCTTTCTATGCCATTTTCTGCCAGGGCCCCTCGATGTTGCATCCAGATATAGTTTTGCATATACAAACCTTCTTGAAAGAGCTCCAAACTCCTCCAGCGGGGATCACGGGTTTTATTTCTTCTAATCCCCTTAGGGGCCTGAACCGTGGGTGGGGGTGGGTGGGGACATGACGTAAGTACCATATACCACTCGATGTACGGATGACAAAGCCCAATCCTGGCTTTGTCCCTTCTCATTCTGCCATTTGGAGCAAGTTACTTAACCAACCTGAGCCTTGGTTTTCCCATCAATAAAAAGGAATAACAATGCCTGTGGAGTGCCCAGTACAGCGCCTGGCACATGGGGCACACGCGGGTGAGTGGTAGATCCAAGCTCTGATGCGTGTTTCAGAGTGTCTGTGCCTTCTTAGGGTAGGGTGGGAAGTGTAAGGCAGTGGGAAATGAGAAATTCCAAAGCTACGCTACCTGGCAGGGAAGCTTCCTGCTAATTCCCCATAACATGGAAATGTGGCTGATAAGAGCAGTGTCCTGGAATACATGGAGTCTTGGAAACCTTTTCAGTAGGAATGTATAACAGGCAGGAGGCAACTGCTGGGGGTGGTGAGAATTGGGCCCAGATGGCTGCACTCGCTCCCTGCAGCGTCAAAGCCTGACCTGAGTAAGACCACGGCTTCTCAGGCGCTCGCATACATTTGCTGCCAAATACTGTGGCCTTTGTCCCTCCAGAGCAGTAACGGAAGTGACAACAATGGCCTCCACCTATTGAGTGCCAGCCAGGTGCCAGGGGTTTCCCAAGCATTACCCCATTTAATCAACACCACAGCCCTAGGAGGCACATGTTCTTGTCCCATTTGCCAGATGAGAAAACTGAGGCTACTGAGATGAACTCACGCAGCTAGAGAGTAACAGAACTGGGATTTGGGATTGAACACCAGAGTCCCATGCCGTTAGAAACTGGGGAATGCCTGAACTATGACGTGATTATGAACATACCCATTTCCAGATGCGGAAACTGCAGCTCAGGGAGGGAAAACGTGGCTGGGCAACGGCAGGACCTGACATTGACCTTGGCAGGAGACTTGGCAGGAGAGGGCAAGTTCCTGAGTGTGGGTCGGGCCTGGGCAGCAGGGTAGAAACCGAAATATGTTCATTCTGGGTCCCTCCTGCCTCTGCCTGTCCTCTCCCCAGACATTTGCAAGTGAAGGCAGAATGAGAAAACTGTCAGCAGCATGCCGAAAGCAAACTGCAGCCTGAGAGGGGAGTGTGGGAAGCCTGGAGAACTCTGTCCATTTTGCCCCCGCGAGGGAGGGTGTGACCGTGATGACATATGCTGCTGCCTTCCTAGTACCACTTGCAAGAGCCATCTCATTGTTCCTTCCTTGTCGTCTTCCTGAGTCACTGTGCAGCTGCGAGTTCCGGCAGAAGTGGACTGCTGAGTGGGCATGGTGATCTCCACCCGATTCATGGTGCTAGGGGTAGGAGCCCTGCTTCTGCCCCTGTAGACTCTCCAGGTTCTGGGGTAGGCTGGAACAAGATGGGAGTGCGGTAGGCAAGGAAGTGCTGCTTCTGCCCAGAGGTGGGAGAAGAGCTTGCCTGGTCCCAGAGGCATGGAGGAAACAAGCAGAGGAAAAAGCTGGCCGGATGAGAAAAAAGACAGCTATCCTCTCAGAGATGCAGTGACTTGGATGGTGCCACCTGCCTGAGACTCCCAGCGCCCTCCCCCAAACCAGGGCAATGTCCACCCGCAAGGGACTGGGAAATCACGCTGAATGGCAGCGGAGCCCCCGGATGACCCATTAATCTACCCCCACAGAACCCTTGGTGCCTGCCTCAGCTGTTGGCTAAAGGTGGGCTGGGGCCACCCTTAGGGACCCAGAAGAGCTCACATTAAATTCCAAAGCAAGGCAGAGGCAGAGCAAAGCAAGGCGGAGTGCATTCTCCCTTCCCTGCCCCGGAGGGCTCCCCGGCTCTCTCTTTGTGCCCCCAGGTAGATCAGGCATAGTCTGGCAACCTCCAACTCTTTTTCCTTTTCCTTTTTTTTTTTTTTTTTTTTTAACCACTTTCTTGTTTGGGACAGAGAGGATGGCAAGTTTGCACTTGTTCTCCAGCCCTACACATAATTGGTGGCAGCAGTCAAAGCTGCTGCAGGAGGGAGGGGTTTGCCCGTGGAATGAAGGCGGAGGGCGTTCTAGAGCGACAGGGCCAGGAGGGACCCCGGAGCTCCTCCGACCCAACCTTCCTCTGACCTCCTCGCCGTTCCCATGAGCTACCTGCTACCATCCCGACCATCGCCTCTCATGCCGTGCTTCCCAGGCCTCCTCCCACCACTGAGCAAACCCGGCCCTCTTGTTTCCCGAATGAGGAAACTGAGGCCTGTTGAGAAGTGACTTCACTCCAGGATAGAGCTGGGCAAGAGGCCCACGTGCTCGAGTCTGTTTACATCCCCCTACTCTTTCTCCCCAAACCCTAGGGTTGGGAGGGCTCAGCTCTTCTCCCCGGGGACCAGGGAGGCAGCTGACAAAGCCCACCCCTCACCTATGTGGGTGCAGGGCCAAGGGTCTAAGAGCTCAAGTTATCTTCAGAGAGAACCTGGTGTCTGCCCCTTCCTCCAGGCTCCCTGAGGGCTTGGTGAGACTAAGCCTGGGTCCCCAAGTTCTCTTCCCTGCAGAAAAACGGCTCTGAAGGCATGATAAGGTAGCTGCCTGCCTCCTGAGCTGCAGCCCCGTCCTCCAAGAGAAGCTCTCGCCGCCGGTCAAGGCGTCGTTCCTCCTTCCTCTCTTATGGAAGAAGAGAAGATGCAGAGCAGCCAATGTGTCAGGAAGTGCCATTCACGGCTGGGACTCTTTGTCACCATTTGAAATATATCTTTCCTCTTTTCTTCTGCTGCCCCTGCAGTGGGAGGGACGAAGGGTCGAGAACGGATGGGTGGGAATCATGCTTTGCACCTGCCAGGGCAGCTTTGGAGGAGCGTGTTGAGCACGTCTTTGGGTCTGCACATACGGCCAGAGCCCCGTGGGTCAGCTTTGTGCCGGGTATGAGAGGCCAGGTCTATCCGGGGAGGGTGGTTCAGTGGTCTGCCTCCAAGGTCCTGACTGCTGAGAGGCCTGCCCTGAGGTGGGCAGCTTTAACAGGGGGAGGCCACCTTCTCCTCGGTCTTGGGTGAACGTGGCCTGAGCCGTGGGATGGGGATTGTGTCCTGAGGGTGGAAGTCTGGTGGAGTTTTAAGAGTTGGGAGGGCGCTTCTCGGCGGCGAGTCGGAGCCACCCTCCGTGGAGCAAGGCCTCAGGTGGCCGTGTCCTGTGGCCGTAGGCAAGCCGGGGCGCCCGAACGTCCACGTTTGCCCCAGGCTCCCCGAAACCCTTGGCCCTCTTTGTCTCCTCGTGGAGGTGCGCGTGCAAACCTGCGCCGCCCGGCCCTCCTCGCGGGCGAAAGCGGGGGCGCACCTTCGCGGCCCCCCTCCTGCCGCGGGGAGAGAGGCGAGCCGCAGCCCAGCGCTGTTTGGTCTGGAGCCGAGAGGGGTTTGCATTGATCCATTGATTGTGCGCGCTCTGCGCCTGACCTCCCTGCTCCCGGAGAAGCCGTCTCCATGGAGACCGCGCCCGCTCCCCCAGCGCCGGATTGTAAATTCCTGCCGGCAGCGGCCCGGCAGCCTGGGGAGGGGGCCGCCGCGCCCGGGCGCGCACAGGGAGCGGCCGCCGCGCCGAGGCCCCACTGCAAAGAAAAAAGGGCACGAAAAAGGGGGTGGGGGGGAGGAGGAGGAAGAAAACGCCAAGGAGCGAGAGGAGGAGAAAGGGGGAGGAGGAGAAAGGCGAAGAAAAAGAGCCGGAGCCCGAGAGAGACGGCGAAAGAGCGAGCGGGGAAGAAAGGGAGGCCGCCAGGGCGTGTTTCTGGCGCGGCGTGTCCCCTCCCCTTTCTCAGGTCCTGGGCTCGGGCTCCGCGCGCACCGCCCGCGGCAGCTGCGTGCGGGCGAGGCGGGCATCGGGTGCGATCGGACGGAGCAGCGCCGCCGCCGCCCAGCCCAGCCCGGCTTGGGGAGGCGGGGGGCCCCCTCCGGCGCGCGCCGGGCGCCCCTGGCCTCGCCGCGCTCCGCTCGCCTCTCCCCGGCGGCCGCCCGGGAGCCCCCCCCCGGCAGCGTCGGGAGCCCCCCGCGCTCGCCGCCTGGCGCGGGCCCCGGCGGGGCGCCCCGTCCCCTCCCCCTCCGGCGCCGGGGAGGCCCGGGCGGCGCGAGCGGCCCCGACGGCGCGGCGGCGCGGCGCGGCGGCCATGGGCTCGGGGCGCGTGCCCGGGCTCTGCCTGCTGCTCCTGCTGGCCCACGCCCGCGCCGCGCAGCACCGCAGAGCGGCGCAAGGTAAGCGGGCGGCGGCGCGCGGCCACGCGCTGCGGGGCCCGAGGCCCGGGGCGGGGGCGCGCTCTCCGCGGGGCCGGGCAGGTGCTCGGGAGCCGGCGGCTGTCAGGACCCGGCCTCGGGCCCCGGGGCGGATATCTGGGTGGCGTGGGTGAGTGAGAAGTTTTGGCGGGGCGGTGGGCAAGAGTGGCCAGTGCCCCTCGGAATCCTGCCTGGCTTCGCCGCCAGCAGTGCGGGGCTCTTGGAAAGACTCCTTTTCCTGCAAAGTACGAGAGAATCTTCCCTTAAACACTGCCGGGAGCTCCGGCGGTGGCCTGGAGACACCGAGGGAACGAAAACTTTTCAGCCATGCTATGTCTTTCTTCCCCTCACCCCCAGTCCTTAGGCAAAGTTAGAAATTTCGAGGTTGCAGCAGACCTATTCGCGGAAAAATGTTAAAGAAAAATAGGCTCTTTTAGAGAAAAACCAACTCGTCTCTCACGGGATGGTAGGGGGCCTGAAAAAGAGAAGAAAAATTTCTGACTCGGGTCCTGGGCAAGAATGTTGCGTTTCTGCCTCTTTGGGGGGAAATCTCTTTCGTCTTGCATGGTTTTCATTTCTTATCATAATATTTATTTATTAAGGCCTTGGGTTTCCAATTCCATTTAAATCCAGGTCAGAATTGCATTAAAATAACAAAGTAAAATTCCAGGCCCGGGGAACTCTGACAGATCCCTCTAGGAATTAGAGAGCGAGCCGGAGAGGGAGGCCCTCCTGCCCCCGTCGCTGACCCTGGGCTCATCGCCTGGCCAGTCCCGGGGCTGAGCAGTTCCGTCCCCTCTGCTAGCAGAAACCAGGCTGGTCTCTGGGCAGCCTCCCCTCCCCCGTGACCTCCTGCGCACCCCTCCCCCCATGGCATCCTCACCGATGAAAAGATTTATGTGGACCAAAAAGAAAATTCTTCCTGGCAGGGCTTTGCCCGGGAGGATAGGATTCTGCCTATTGTCCAGGGGCCCCCGGAGCCAAGCTGGGGTGAGGAGGTGACTGGGCCAGAAAGGAAAGTTGAACTTGGGAGTTGGGGAAGCCGGAGTGTCTGGCAGTGAGGTCACTGCGTCCTGGGGTCCGAGCACTGGGCTCTTAGGCTTCTCTGTGTACGCTCTGTCAAAAGGAAGGTGCTAGATGGATGCTGCTCTCCTCCGGCCAAACACTGCCTCTTCAACTCAGCCCTCTCCCCCAACCTGTCCATTTACAGAGCTGGAACCCTAGGTCCCCTCAGCTGTCAGAGATCAGACCCCGCCGCCAAACTGCCTCTTTTGGTTCCAGACAGCCCACCACCACTGCCATCCCCAGCCTGGGAGCAGCCCCTCTCCTCGCTGTGAACTTGCTGGTGTTTTCATAAACAAAGCTGGCTTTTGTAGTGCGTGCTGACTTACTCATAACATGGAATTAGCCGGGGAGTTTAGTCTGAGGGACGGAACAGATTTCAGGCAGTAATCTAGAGACAAGATAAGGGCCTCTTTCAAGTTGGAGCCAGCGTCTCTGACGGCCTAGTGAGGCCGGGGGCTGGGGGCAGAGGGCGGAGCAGGCAGTGTGTTCAAGGAGGCAGATGGAGACCCCTTGAAGGCACAGGTGCCATCAAGCCAAGGCTCTCAGGCCTGTGAGACTGGCTCATTGTTCAGGGATGGAAGGACTCAGAATCCCTCCAAAGTACTCCAGGGCTCTCCCATTCACTGGGCACCCTGCTAAGTGCTGCGGAAAATGCAGTAGAGGGTGGAGGCCCCTGCTCTCCAGGAGCTTACAGACTGGTGGTTTTGTCCATTTCTTATCTCATTCACGGGCCAACATTGGCTCAGAATGGACTGCGGGTCGCTTGGCGTCCTCTCTCCTTTTGATCCCTGAGTCAAGCATGGCACAGGCTTGATTCCCCTCATTGCAGCGACCTCTGACCCTGCTGTTCAGGAAATTTAGAAGCCGGGTCTGTAAGGGATTGCCCAATGGCAGGTGGGCTGGGTTAGAGGATGTTTCTGGACCTAACTCCGCAGGCAGATGCTTCAGGAAGGACAAGTACCGACCTGCAGGGCAGCCTTATAGCCTCAGCCGTGCACAGAGTGCTGCGGGCATCCAGGAGGACTCCCTTGTCCTCCAGTCTATCTCCCAGGTAGCACCAGTGGCAGAAAATGTGCCTTTAATGCCACATCCTTTGAAATGGAGCTCTTCATGTGTAAAATGCCGATGCCCTTGGCAAGGATCCTGCAAGGAATTACGGTTACTCTTGTGGCTATCTGGGTCTCTGTCGCGTATCTTCGGAGATTCCCACATCAGGAGAATCCAATTGGGGATGTGGGGGTAAGGGTAAAGGTGTGTGCACGGTTCACCACTATCCTCCACGCGTGACGTAGCTGCTCAGTGTGAAAAGAGACGTCGTCGTGCCTGTGAGAACCGTGTGTGGATGAATGAGTGTGTAGCTTGTGACTGGGAGTGAGAGGGCACGTGGTTTTGACTGTTTTTCAAGTATCTGTCTGTGTATTTTAAAGTAGACAGACTGGATAACCAAGGTAATTGTTAACTTAAAAGCCATGTGCTTTTTTTTTTTTTCCGGGGGTGGGGGGGCGATGACTAGGGGTGGCAGCGGTTAAAAAGACCTAATCCTTAGGGCTCAGGTTACAAGCTGAATGAAAAGGTCTCCCAGCCTCCCGGGAAACTCGTCCCCCCGGGGCGGGCCCGGGTAGAGCGGGCCTGGTCCTTTAGTTTACCTGGTTGTTTTCTCCCCTTGCTAGCGCTAGTTCCGATAAAGTCTTGCCCTTAGAGTTTCCAAATAGCACCACGCCTGGGACGTGGCTTTCATCTGGCAGCAAACAGTGTCTCTCTGTCTCGGTGCGTCTCTCGGGGTCTCTGTCTGGGTGGACGCGTCTCTCTCTCTCCCCTGCTCCTCTCTCTTCCTCTTTAATGTGGCTGTTTCCTCTCCCCTCCCCCGCCGCACGGCTTCCCTGGGCTCCTGTGGCCAGCTCTTACACAGAGGGGACTGTTCCTTCTAGCCCCTCCCTCCAAAATATGAAATGAAAACCATAACCATGTCCGCGGGTGAGGGTGGCCCCGTGGGCAGCCGGCTACTGCCTGTGCCCCGTCCAAGCCACACTGGAGAGGGAGAGTCACCCAGTCTCAGAGCCTGATCGTCCATCGGTTCCCTCCGCCCCCATCCCCATTTTTCAGAACGGGTGGAGACAGGGTGGACTGCTTAGAAATTCCTCAGGAATCCCTTTGACCTTTTCTTCTCTCAATGACATGACTCCCGGGGGTGGGGGAAAGCCTGCGGTGGGAGGAGTACAGAAACTTTTTCCTGTTTTCCACCCCCTACCCTCTACTCCTTGAGTTTCTGCAGGATGGAATAAAGAAAGCGCACTAGAAGATCCTGGGCAAGGACTGGGGAGGCCAGCATTACTGCAGGCAGAGAAAGAAGAAAGCTCAGCACCCCCCAAAGGAGACTGGTTTTTGAAGCGTCAGGAATCTGAGAGCTTGAGAACCGGTTTGAGATGTGAGCGGCCGGGACCTGTTATAAAAAGAGACTGCCCTGGGTGTGAGTTTGGGAATGTGAGGTGTGCATTCACCGGGGCGTGTAAGCGTGCATGTGCATGACTTGGTGTGAGTGTGTGTGTGCGCGTGTGTACAGTGCTCCGGGGAGAGGGAGGAGGAAGCGAGGCAATATGCGTTTTGTTTGAGTTGGAGAAGCGGAGAAGTGCAATGGCTCGTTCCAGTGCCTTGAACCGAGGCGGGGGGAAACCGACGGCTTCAGCCCCTTTGGGGAGGATGTGGCTGGAGGAGCTTGCTACCTGAACCCACCCCAGGCCCTGCCCCGAGGCTGGTCCCCGTGTGTCGGGCCTCCTTGGACGTCCTGTATCCCCAGCACATGACCGCTCCTAAGAAAGAGTCCCTGTCAGGGCTGGAAACTGCAGAGCAGCTCTGAGGCTGGCAGTGCCCACAAGAGGCCCAGACTTGGGGACGGCTTCTCTGGACTCAGTGAGAAGACAGGAGCCTGGAAACGGGGAAGGTGACTGCTGGCCTTTGTGGGAGAGACGAAACAATGGCCAGCCCAGGGATGTCTGGAGGATCCAGGCGCTGGTCACCTGGGCTCAGAGCGGTCACGGACCTTCTTTCCCCTTCGGGCCCTCTGTCACCAGATTGGCTGCTGGCCTCCTCCCACGCCCACTCCCAGCTCCAAATGGCATGCACGGGAGGCGGCTGCAGAGCCCGTGGGTTTAAGTAAATGGGGAAGCCTGGGGATGGGGGCCTCTAAGAAACTATCGAAATTCTCTTCCTCACTGGTAGAGCGGAAGGGAGGACCTGTCGAGTCCCTTTCAGCTCCGAGATTCTGCACAGCTCACCGCAGTCCTTCCTGCAGCAGACCCTGGAAAGCTGCAGTCCTGCAAGTTTACCCGCCCTGGCCCTCTCCTCTCCAGGCCCTGCTCCACTTTCCCCTGCCCGAGTCTGTTTTGTGGCTGCTCTTCCCAGTTTGCCCAGTTTGCCGGGGCCCCAATTACCTGATAGTTCTCACTGCGCCCTAACGTGAGGCACGTCCCCCCCGTGACAGCAGCCCTGACCGTGTGTGTGTGTGTGTGTGTGTGTGTGTGTGTGTGTGTGTGTGTGTATCCAGTGAAGCTGGGGCGCGGAGCTGAGCTCATGTTCTGGAACTGAGCACGATCTGGCTGGCCCGGGCCCAGTCCTTGGTCCCACATCCTACGTTCAGCTCCAAGACTTGCCCTCTATGTTTGGCCCCCACCTAGACATCTCCCTCTTCTGACCAAGGCATGGTTTGGGATTTGTTTGTTTTTTGTTTTTGACGACGTACTTAGGATTGAACCCGGGACCTTGTGGGAAGCAGGCACCCAACCACCGAGCTACACCCGCTCTTCCAAGGCGCTGTTTGGTAGTTTGCATTTGGATGCTGCAATGTGGCCTTCCAAATAGGCGAGGACCCCTGATAGGGCACGGCGGCCTCCCTCTTCCCTGTGGTGTTCCCTGGGGCTGTCCCCATAGGCTAGAGACAGCTGTGGGGCCGGGACCTCAGAGCACCAGGCCAGGGGCTCTCTGGGACTGGTCACTGACAGTGACAAGTTGAAAGACCACGGCAGGAACCGCTGGCTGGAGGGAAGATCAAGGATAAAGAAACAGGGCCCCAGAATTCCTGAGTGCAGGTGCAGTGTCGGGGGGTGTGGGCATTGGGAGGGGGGCTGGGAGAAGCGGGAGGCTTCAACGGTGGACCCTGGGGAGCAGGTTTACAGAGAGGACGTTTTTACAAGTTTCTAATTATATTTATTTGGAGTTTTCCTCTGGTGGTTTGAAGCTGTTAACAGCAGGAACCTGTATCCCTAGTGTTTGTTTTTGTTTCTAACCAGCTGCTTGGCCCCAGCATAGTGAATCCAAGGGCAGGCGACACCTGCCCACGGCCGCACCGCCCACCCCTCCCTTCCTGCAACCCCGACTATCCACCACCGCCCTCCCTCCTGCCCACGCCTCAGCCCGCTCCTCCCTGCTGCTATGCCCAGAGCCCCAGGGCATCCTCACGGCTACTGTCCATTTCCTCCCAGGAACGGCCCACGTTTCACTTCAGTTCCATCCCATGCTCACTGTCGGATGCTTGCTGCATGCCCAGCAAAGTGGGAGGTGGCACAACGATGCCGACAGCGCGGCTCCCTGCCTCGAGTGCTTGTGAAGGAGCGCGTGGAAAGAGAGCTCTGCACTGAGGGAAGGCCTGGGGCCTGAGGCTACACTAGCTGGTGGCTTTTGCCTTAGATACCCTCTTTGGGCTTCAGTTTCCTCATCCATATAATGAGAGACGGAAGTGTTTGAGGACCAAATGAAACACATGAAAGAACTTTGTGCACTTAATGGAATTATACAAATCTGATGTCATTTGTTTATGCTGTTATTTTTTCAATCAGCTTGGAGAGATCAGACTAATAACCAGGAAACTGGAGTCTGAAATTGATCGGGGTCCCCTGATGGGAGATGTGGCTCTCAGCCCCCCTTCCTTCCAAATCTCCAGGCGCCAGCCGCTCTTCCTGGCTGCTCGGTTGAGCAGACTAAGCTTGTGTGAGAGGGAAGGGGCCCTATTAAAAAAGAAGTACTCGCCCCCCTCTCCTGGGGGCTGAGTCATCTGCGAGGTTTCCTAGACTCACTCGCTGAGCTTTTCCACCCCTGCCCAGGCCTTGCCCAGGTTAAGATTGGGCCCAGACCCCAGCCCAGGCCCAGACTATGAAGACGGTCATTTTGATCTGGAGCTGGGGGTACCTATGTGCGTGCTGCAGGCTAGGACAGCATGGCCAGAGCCTGGCTGGTGCTATCTGGATGTGGCAGGATGTGGGAGGCAGCGTGGGGAAAGGAGGAGGGAACAGACCAGGAGCAGCAAGGGAATGCTAGTGGCCCAGTGCCCAGGCACCAGGGGTGTGAGCATTGAGGCTGGGGGACATCTACCTGGGGGGCTGCCGTGGCTGCGCCCCGTGATGACTAAAGACCCTGAAGCCTACGAGGCACTGGTCCTGGTCTCTTCTGGCCCCAGCACTCACCAAACCGGTGCCTGTAAGCAGCCGTCTAACCTTCTCTGAACTTCTCTCTTTACCCCTTAACTGCCCCTCTACCCAGAAAAGTTGTGGGGTCACAGGAGAGTGAATAAGTGAATTTTTCTTTCAGCGGCATTGCCATTGAAAGGGACCTCACATACTCATCCACCAACCCATCCATCCACCCACCCAGCTAACAAATATTTACTGATATTTGTTACTAATATTCAGTGTATCATTAGTCTGCCTTGTTCAGTGGTGAATCTCCAGCACCTAGCACAGTGCTTGGCATGTTATAGGTGCTCAATAAATATTATCGAATGGTTGCATAAATATGCTTAACTCTATTTTAGTTGTTATATGTGTTTCAAAGATTAATAAGCCATGGCCTCAAGGAGCTTACAGCTTCATTATGAAAATAACACACATACACTAAAACTTAAATAATGACAAAGGTAGCAATAAAAGAAGTACCACAAAATAGGGATTGGCCAGGTGACCAGAACACCTGATAGTCAAAACCATAGGAGTTAAGAGAGAGATTAGAGAGGCTGGAGCAGGCACAGCCAGCTTTGCAGCGGTGGCACCTGAACTGGCTTCTCAAAATGAGTGTGATTCGAATGCACGTACGGAGAGGGAAATAGGGGGGTGAGGATGACACGTCATACAGCCCGGGCTAGACCGACAAGGGCAAGAAGGATGTGGCAGCACATTAGGAATGGGCGCCCATTAGGAGACTGTGGCCTTCTCACTGGGCCCACAGCGTTCACTCACTGCCTCCTCCACTCCCAATTCTGGCTGTGATATTGTAGAAGGTGAGGGGTGTCTGCCTTACCACAGCCTGCACTCCTCCTCATTTCCACTTATTATTCTGGAGCTGGACCTGGGCAAAATTGTGAAGTAGAGGACGTGTTTCCTTAAGAATCCTCCTGTTTCTCTTTTGACGTGCAGCTTCCATTCCAGAAGTGAGTTTTAGGATCCACTATGTTATAATAATATGCTCTTTCTGGTTTGCCCTCCGACCCCAGCCCATTCTTTTTCCATACATTTAGAAGAATTTATGGTATGCTCTGCTAGGCGCCGAAGCAAATCCAGAAGAAATGTCAGATGGTGCTGGGAAAGCTGCTGCATTTACTGAACTTGTACCTATAGTGCCAGAAGAGGGTGAGGCAGGGACATCTCGGCTCATCTGAGTTATCTCTGTGGCTGCCACTCTCCCCGCTTCAGCTTCTGTTCCAGGCCAGTGCCCAGCGTGGGAGGTCTCCATAGCCTTCACAGGGGATTGCAGAGGGAAGCTTTTTGGTTCCCAATTGGCCTCTCCCCCACTTCACCTCCATCCTTGAGTGCTTCTGATCATGGGTAGAAGAGGCATGATCAGGGATGTGTCTCCTGGAAATTCTCACCGCAGGCTCCACTCCCCTGGTGCTGCATTTCCCCACACTAAATCTGAGCTGGGTTCTGGAAGACTGGAGGGTGTGAAAGGGGAGGTGTCCAGAAAGGATACTGTGGGAAAAGTGAGCAAGAAGGACTAATAATAGTTCACCTTTATTAAGCATTTACTGGATGCCTACCCTGTGGAGGTCAGTGCCTGATGAGGATTAATGGCAACCCCATGGTGAAGTGCTATTACGATTACCATTTACAGAGGACAGAACAGGCAAGTTCAGAGGCCGGCGGGGACCATACAGCCCCAGGTGAAACTGGCATTTGAACTGACACAGTGTCACCCCAGAACCCCTTCTCTAAATCACTCTTCCTAACCTGGGCCAAGAGTTTACACACGCTACCTGAGTTAGGGAAGAGAGCAGCACCAGCCTCCTTCTGGAGATCCTTGATTCTGGGAGGAACCTGGACGTTCAAAATTTTAAAAAGTTCCCCAAGGAAGTTCAGTGTGCAGCCAGTGCAAGAACCACTGGTCTAAACCAATCCTTGCCTAAGAGCATCCATTGGATTGTCAGCGTGGCTCCATCTGTGCCTTACGAGAACAAGCTAAAGCAAGACTAAGTCCGTGGGTGTTGAAGGGACCCCCGGCAAGGAGAAGCTCAGGGTGGGCAGGTGTGATGGGAGGGACCTCTGGAAGAGTGAACTGGCAAAAGGAGGAGATGCTGGATATACTCTGGGGCCCTACCTCACGGCTGTGCTCTAGGCCAGTACTGTTTTGAAAGATTCCGTACAAGCAGTTGAAGGGTCCGTTCCCCAGCAAGTGCCTAGCCAAGTGAAGAAAGCTGAATGTGCTGTGAGGAAAGGACTTTAAAGCATTTGCAGAGCAATTCAGCAATAGCTGCAAAAGAATAAGACAAACTGAGTCCCTTAGAACCAGGAACTCACCAGCAACAGGGCTCACCAGGAAGAGCTTTTAAGAAGACAGTTTTGGGCCAGTTTTGGCAAGTTAGGCACAGTGTGGCTGGAAGAGACAAGTGAGGCGTGCATCACAAAAGTAAAGAAGAAGTGTGAAAATGCCCAGAAAGGAGTAGGAGAATGATTAGGAGTTGTGGAGGAATTAGGGAGGAGATAAAGTTGTCCAGAGCAGAGACTCGGCTGGCGAGAGAGAAGCAATATGAGCAGGGAAACTGAGGAAGAGGGGTGAGGTGGCGGGAAAGCTCAGCTGCTGGAGGGATCTAAAGGCTCTGCTAGGACGCCTGGGTTTGCTTTGCTCAGCACCAGGGTCCATTCTAGCACTGGGTGAGTATGGGCAGAGCTGCGCCTTGGGGCTAGGAGTGGGAGGCAAAGGAAGGATCGGGACCTTGGCCTGACGAAGCACCAGCTGATTTGGAGACAGGCACGTGGCTCTGAGATGGCCCCAGAAGAGGGGCTTCCAGATGAGTTACCCTCATGGCTGTCGGGGAAGGGAGGGAGAGTGTCAAGGACCAGAAGACAGTTCAAAGCAGAATGAACATGTTGAATGCTAGTCACTGGGAATGTCCAAGTTCAGAAAGAGAAGGCCTGCCTCTCAGACTCAAGGGTTACTACAGGCACACATGGTTAGGGATACAATAGAACAAATAAGACTAAGCCTTAAGTCATTGAAAGATTGGAATTAGTAAAAAAAAAAAAAAAATTCCTTTTCCTTTCACGGAGGGCACGTGTGAAATGTGGAAACAGAGCAGCACTTGGGCCTCCAGGTGCCCTGTCTTTTTTCATACTTTTAACCACATTTGAAATTTCCCTTTTCCTCCTCTGACTGTCAACCTTATCCAGCCTCCAAGCTTGACTCTCACTCCTCAGGAAGTTGATTTGACACATCCAGAAGCAGGGAGAGCCCTTATTCAGAACTCCCGAAGCAGGGCTGCCCATTAGAACGTCCTGTGATGTTGTATCTGCACTGTCTGCTATGGTAGCCACTAGCCCCGTGTGGCTGTTTAGCTCTCGACATGTGGCTAGTGCAAATGAGGAAACGAATTTTAAATTTAAATAGCCACGTGTTGCTGCCATATTAGGTAGGACAGTTCCAGAACATCTGTTTTCTGAATCATTGATTTAATACTTATCATCTCAGGCTTCCATATATTAGGTACCTACTGTATACCGAGCGCATTATGTACTTCACACAAATAATCTCTCTGATTGCTCACAGCTCCTTGTGAGGAAGTATGATTGTACTCATTTTAAAGGAGAGGAAATGGAGAATCCGAAGCCTTCCTAGAGGGTGGTAGAGCTGGATTTGAATCTGGGACTGACTGGCTCCAGGGTTTATGGTCTTTCTATGGTAGTTCATTTCTTTGTACCGTTTTCTTTCCATCAATTGGAAACTGATTCTACACTCTGTCTCCTGGCACTTACAGAGGCCTCTCTTGTCCACTCCTATGAACTAGTCTTCCGTCCTCCCTCTTCTCTGTTCCCTCACTTTGGGATGACCTCCCAGAGTGGGCCAGCAGGCGGGCCACGACTGTCTGCAGGGTGTGCGTGCAATAGGGAGTGTGGACAGAAGGACCCAGCCCCTAGCGTCACCGGGCATGGCGGGCTGCTGCAGGGGAGAAGAGGACTGGAAGGACAGTGCAGAGCTGAAAACAGCCCAGTAGATGTGAAGCAGGGTGTTTGGGGCCTTTCTTCTAAATTTCAGTGTTCCTCTTAGCCCCAGGAAGCTTCAGCCCTACTCCCTAAGTATTTCTTGAAATATGAAAGCAGGGGACAGTGAACTGTTTGAATCAGGGGTTCATAACCTTTTTTATTCCGCAGACCCCTTTGCCAGTCAGGTGAAAACCACGGACCCCCTTTCTCAGAGTGTAGCAGCAGATAGTTTTATGACACTCAACTAGCATCGGGTCTAACAACTACTGTAATTTCAAGTTGTGGATGAGTGTAAGTGATTTTTCGAGATATGCAACTGTAATGTGAAATGAATGAATACGACTGTAATTTATTGCATACGTTCCTAAGTGAAGGAAATGCTAGACTTCAGTTAGAGGTCAGAAAATAAAGAGGAGTTGATTTTTTCCAATTCAAGCTCATGGGCCCCCTGAAACCGTTCCGCGGACTCCTGGTTAAGAATGCCGGGTTTAAAGCTGGGCCTCGTGGGCATCTGTAAGTCGGGGCGGTTACTCATCCATTCATTCAGTAAAAAGTGCGTAAAGCATCCTGAGAATTTCAATTCAGTAGGCCTGCGATAAGGCCTGCGCATCTTTTTGACAAAACCCATTTAACCCTCTGAGCCATAGATCACACTTGGAAATCAGACTGTCTCTATTTCAAATCTTCTCTCCTCCTCGCAGGGTGCTATTTACATACTGTCTTGGGTTTTCCAGTTCACAGCTAACAGTAATCTCTTCCTCCTCTGATCTTCCCTTAAACAGTGGTTTCTCAACGCTGGCTACACATTAGAATCACCTGGGGACCTTTAGAACATACTGATGGCTAGCCCCTGCCCCCTCCCCACCACTCCACCCCACCCCCACCAGGCCAGTGGACCAGAATCTCTGGGGGTGAAGCTTGGGCTTCCGTCTCCTAGGGGAGTCAGGCAGGCAGGGTTGAGGATCCCCCCCACACACACACCATCTAACGTCTTCATGACACTCACCACATCCCGCTTCCTGTTGCTTATTCTCCTTCTGCCTGAGTTGGCATCATCTTTGAGTCCCTACAACTCTCAGTACCATGCCTTTCACAAATATACTCAATTAAGTGTTTTTAAGTGAATGGAATATATTCTTCTATTTCAGTTCACTTTATGGGCACCATAATATTGCCCCAGAAGTTCGAGTCTTTTGCCTGAGACACTAATCGATTCTTTCTTATGTCCTTTTTTAACTACCCTCTTTTTGCTGAATCTTGGGTTAACTCTTTAGTATAGCCCTGTGGGGAGTAAGCACCGCGTGTAAGAGCGAGTGCTAGGGGAGAGGACTGCCTGGGGTTAGAGTGAAAGAGCTAAGGACTTGTGGGGTGGATGGGCCTGCCTTGGTCAGCTTTGGAGAGCTGCCAGGGCTGCACTTACCAGACTTTAGCTTGCTGGTGCCTACCCCTGCCGGCTCTTAGCCCCTCCATTGTTGGCAGCCCAGGGGCCTAAAAAAATCTTCCAGGATGGAACTTCTTTCCTCTAAAGCTTCTTGGCGCCATGGTGGGCAAGTGGGAGCAGGCCTAGTCTCAAGCAGAATCATGAGGCAGGTGAGGATTTCCTCCGATTTCCCATTCTGTCTCTTTCTCACCCGGGGCCTCTAGACCCTGTTGCCTTCCCATAGGCCACTGTCTCCACGCCTCTCCCACCTAGGCTTGCTGCTAAGAAAGGCACACTCATTCACACTAAGTTGAATATTTCTAATCAAGTTAAGTGTGCTAGCCAGTCCAGGATTTTTCTTTGTTTTTAAATCAAAGACCAACACTTACACAGAGAAGTGTTTCCAATTATTGTGGATTAGGTGTTTTTGAGCAGAGCGAGGGTTCTTCCCAAATCCCTGAATTCATGCCATCTGCCTGCTTTGAAATCAGAGGGGCGTGGAGCAGTACCTGTTTCTGTAGCGTTTGCTGCCTCTATTTTAGAGAAGAGGGGGTTTTGCTCTTGGGGAATCCCCCTTCAAGACACCCCTTGGGAAGCACTGATAGAAAGAGGGTCTCATGTGCCCCCTTCTCCCCCTCCCTGCCAGATGTGGATGAGTGTGTGGAGGGGACCGACAGCTGCCACATCGATGCTATTTGCCAGAACACCCTGCGATCGTATAAGTGCATCTGCAAGTCTGGCTACACAGGGGATGGCAAGCACTGCAAAGGTGAGGCTGGGCAGGTCCGGAGAAGAGGGTCCTATGGGAAAGGGAAAGCCAGGACACTGCCCCAAGTTGGCAGGTAGTATATGACCCTATACCTGAAATCCCTGCCAGTGTGAGGGCAGCTGGCCACATCTTCCCAGAGGGGACACCATCTTTACATTTGCACAAAGGCACCCTACAGGCTACCCAAGGCCCTGGTGGGGATAGCTGACAGCCCCACAACCTGCCAGGGTGGGGGATCAGGGTCATGGAACTCAGGCCTGAGGCTTCCGGTTCCTGGACTCTCACCCCTTGCCTGGAAAGTAAGGGAACAGATAATTTACCCAAGGGAAATCCACGTAGTAAACAAACATATCTTCCTCTCATAATTAAAGCAATGCAAATTAAAGGAGTCTTGAAATTTGTTTTAAATATAGTAAGGTAACATAAAAAAATACATGGCATTCAGTGCTGGTGAAGTTTCAGTGGACAAAGTACACCCATTAATTGCTGGTGACATTATAAATTGACAAGTGATTATGTAATACCTAGGAGGAATCTTAAAGGATATTTATTCCCTTTGACCCAGGAATGTCACTCTTAGAAAAAGAAATTCAAAGAAACAAAGTAATATATGGATGAAGATGTTCTTTGATGCATTATTTATGATAGTAAACTAAGGGAAGGAATCTAAATTTCTGATAGAGAAAAAGGATTAATAAATTATGATATGGCAATACAATGTAATATTCTGCAACCATTTATAATGGTAATTAGAAAGACTGAGTGCAAACATGTAAAAATGTTTATGACTTAAAGATGTACTTTAGATGAAAAAAGCAAGATGTAAAATGGTTTATAGGCTATGAAATAACTGTAGAAAATACACACACACAAAAAATGATATATCAAAAACAAACAAAAAAACCACAAGGGGATGTGGATGTGGCTCAAGCCATTGGGCGCCCATCTGCCATCTAAGAGGTCTAGGGTTTGGTACCAGGGCCTCTTGGTGAAGGCAAGCTGGTCCGTGTGGTGAGTTGGCCTACGTGGAGCCACACAGAGTGCTGCCCGCACAGGAGTGCTGGCCCACGCAGGAGTGCTGCCCCGTGCAGTGAGCTGGTGCAGCAAGACGACACAACAAAAAGAGACACAGAGGAGAGACAATAAGAGATGCCGCAGACCAGGGAGCTGAGGTGGCGCAAGAGAATGATCGCCTCTCTCCCACTCAGGAAGGTCTCAGGATCAGTTCCTGGAGCTGACTAACGAGAATACAAACATACACAGAAGAACACCCAGCGAATGAACACAGAGAGCAAACAATAGAGGGTGGAGGGAGAAAAAAATAAATCGTTAAAAAAAAACAAAAATACCCACAAGGCTGAGCCCAGGGGTAGACAGTGAGGGGCATGCCTTCACTGTGTGTTCACCTGAACCCTGTCTCAGCTTCTCTTTTCCCACAGACGTGGATGAATGTGAGCGAGAGGATAATGCAGGTTGTGTGCACGACTGTGTCAACATCCCTGGCAATTACCGATGCACCTGCTACGATGGCTTCCACCTGGCACATGATGGGCACAACTGTCTGGGTGAGCAGGGGAGAGTGTGTGTGAAGTAGGGGATGTCCTGCCGAGATGAAGATGTTTTCAGCATTTCCAGGCAAAAAGGGGAAAGTGATGGAAAAGAGCTGTGAAATAAAAAAGCAAGGTTAGCCTCCTCTTTGAGGCTAGTCATTAAGGATAAAATAATCTTGCTACTGGATGAAAAATATCAGAAGAGATGCTGCTGGAAAATACTTCCAGGGGAAGGGCACCCAGAGGTGAGAATAAGTGTGGTTTGCCACAGGGGGCGAAGCATGGTGGGCAGATGCTTTGGCTCTAGGCAGAGCATAGCTCGGCTGCTTTTTAGCTGTGAGGACTTGAGCAAATCACCTAATCTCAGCTTCCTTATCTCTAAAACGGGGATGATAGCATCCCACCCAGAGGGCAACGGGATGGCTCACAGGAGAGCACTTATGTAAAGAGCCTTGTAGAGTCCTTAGCACACAGTAGGTGCTCAGTAATGGGAGGAATGCTGAAGCCTGTGGCCAAGGAGTTGAGATTTGAACCCAGGGGTCCTTTCCCAAACTTGTTCTCTCTAGTGCCACACAGAAATGGGGACTATAAGAATAGAGGGTGAGGAGAGGAGAAGCAAGAGAAGTGAGGCCCAGAAAAGCAGGATGGGCCAGGCCCCCACTCCCCCACCTGACCAAAGAGATGACTTATCTTGAGGTTCTGTTGGCCTGGGAGAACCTCCATACTAGGAGCTGTCTCTAAATCCAGTCATACCCTATTTTTGGACCTGGGCTATGGTTTCTACTCCCAACCCAGACCTCCAAACCCTGATCCCTGCTGGGCCCCTCCTTCCAGCCCTGGCCACTCTCTCACCACTCCAGCCACCACGGAAGGGCCTCACTTGTCATCTGCCCAGTCTCCCTTGAGGGCTCCTTTTGGGACTCCTTGGGAAGAGAAGCTATGCTGGTGGGACCAGGACTGTGAGTTGCCTTCATGGGAACATGAGCTTCTGAGTTCTTTGATTGTCTTTGATCTTTCTGGGTCCCTGATTATCACCAAGTCCAGTGTCCCTGAAATTGTTTGGGGAGGATCACACTGGAGGGATAAAAGAATAAGTAGGTAGGGGTCCGGGGGAGGGAAGGTCAGAGCCTTGGAGATGGCTGTTGAGGGTTAGGGCTCAAAGTCCCAATCCCACCCTTGGCTCTTAGGGGAACACTGAGAAAGGCACTCGTGTCCTGGGCCTCAGCATCCCCACTGAGAATTGGAGGAAAGAACCTGCTAGAATAGCAAAGCCATGAAGCTGGAATAGGAGATAGCAAACAGGAGAAGAATGGAATGTAGGATGGGGCGAAAGCAGGAAGGCAGGGATGGGGAGAAGTCAGGGGTGTAGCAAGAGATGGGGCAGACATGGGAAAAAAGTAGACGATCCCTTTGCTTTTCCTTGAGGTGTATTGTGCCAGGGAGGAGCCAGCTGGATCTGGGCCCCTCTGCGCTTGGCCAGAAGGGGCAAATCTGGGCTTTCAGGACCGTAGCAGAGAGCCTGGGAAGGGGGGAGATGAGGCTCGGAGGAGCCCGAGTCCAGCTGCTCCATTTGGGGACCAGTCCCCTTGATGCCTCCAGGGCCATGGCAAACTGGAGGGCTGTGGACTTGGGAGGGCAGTAGCCAGCAGGGAGGAGGCCAGCGTTGAATCGGGGTCCCTGGGTAAGGTTGGCTCTGGAGTCTGGGGGTAGTGATTTTGGGGTGAGAGTCTGCTGTTCCCTCTCCCCTATCTGGGTGCGGCCTGGAAGCTCTTCCCCCATCCTTCTCTGCCAAGCTGCCAGACTTTGTTTAGTTAAACCAAAATAGGAGAAAGGCTAGGCGATGTGGCAGCAAGCCCAGGCATGGGGGGAAGGGAGAAAGGCCGGGGCCATGGCCTGTCCACAGGAATGGCCCTTGCTCCATAAGGAGTTGAGGCTCTCTGGCCTTTCCCCATCCTGCCCCTCCAATCGCGGCACCATGGCCATAGCTGTCCCTCAACAGAGTCATTCGCCAGGTTTTCTGGTTTTCTGGCTGCTCTTCACAACCAGCTGCCACCCCCGGCTCCCTTTCCCCGACATCTCCACCCTTATCGTCATTGCTGTTTCTCCTGCTGTGGCTCCTTTCCTGGTCTCCTCTGCCCTAGACTCAGTTTCAACAGGCGAGGGAAAGGGAAGCAAGTCCCCACCTGGGGGAACCATGTCCAAATGTCCCCTGCCCACTTCCTTAGCTCCCCACCTCTGCCTCTCCACACCCAGTGGAACGGCAGCTGATGAGGGGGGATGAGCTGCCTGGCCTAAGACTGGGCTGGGTGCGGGGTGGGGAGTGTGTGTGCGCTGGAGTTCTCAAGAACACTCTCAGCCCTTGGTGCTGAATTCCTGGGGCACGCCGTGACCCTGGCCTGCACCCCCCGGCCCCACTGACCACCTGCTCTGCACAGACGTGGACGAGTGTGCCGAGGGCAACGGCGGCTGTCAGCAGAGCTGCATCAACATGATGGGCAGCTACGAGTGCCACTGCCGGGAAGGCTTCTTCCTCAGCGACAACCAGCACACGTGCATCCAGAGGCCTGAAGGTCAGCCCATGCTTGGGGAGGGCCCCGTCCCCACCCGTCTTACCTAGACTTCTCTTCCAGTTTGCTGGGGACCCCCCTTCAGTACCTCTGAACAATCACCTTCTGTTCTCAGCTCCTCTAGCTCCTCCTTCTCCTGTCCTCAACCAAGTCACACTTTAAGGGCTTCGTGGACACTCTGTATTAGAACAGAATCTGGGAGAACCTGGGGTTGGGGACAGTGTGGGCCTGAGGTGTTCCCTGTGTCTAGACCCAGGGTTTTGACGTCCCTGCCTGCAGCTGAAGGAGCTTCTCAGAGCTGCTGCTTATCTTACCACTGGATTGGCAGGAATGGTGGGGACATTTCCCCTCACAGCCTGTGACCTTCCTGGGGACAAGGACCATGTCTCATTCAGCTGTGAGCCCCAGCACCTACCACAGCACCCTGCAGGCAGTGAGAGCTAATTAATATTTTGCATAAAACCCCATAGTACTGATACCTATACCAATCACTCTCCACTCACATTATAGATCTGTCATTTATCTTCTTCCCAGTTTGACTGCACTCTCGAGTGAAAGGACCATGTCATATTTTGGGGTTCTTCCTAAACCCACCAAGCACCCGTCACAGTTCTGGACAATCATTAGACACAGATATTGTTTGATGGTTTGAAGGAGAGGCTGACTGTGGGGTGTTCTTTAGGTCTGGGTGTGAACAGCTATTAATACACCATTTAGAATGGCTGCTGAACTATGCTTGTTAGCACCCACTCCGTGTTGCACGCAGCCTCTGGAATTCTCCTGATTTCCTGGGCCCCCCACCACCCTTTCTAGTTTTCCCTCCTCTAGGCATCCAGGGGAACAGAGGTTTCACCGCCTCCTCTTCCCTTTTAGAAGGAATGAACTGCATGAACAAGAACCATGGCTGTGCCCACATTTGCCGGGAAACACCCAAGGGGGGCATTGCCTGTGAATGCCGCCCTGGCTTCGAGCTCACCAAGAACCAACGGGACTGTAAATGTGAGATCATTGGGGTGGTAGTGGGGGAGAAGGGGGACAGGGGAGGGGTACGGGCCTGGGAGGAAAAGGGAGCATGCTGTGGAGAACCGTGGCACCCGGGGAGGACAACTGACAAGCCCCCTTACCCCTTTGTGCACAGTGACGTGCAACTATGGTAACGGCGGCTGCCAGCACACGTGTGATGACACAGAGCAGGGTCCCCGGTGCGGCTGCCACGTCAAGTTTGTGCTCCATACCGATGGGAAGACATGCATCGGTGGGTGAGGCCAGGGGAGAACGTGGTCCACCTGTGGGGGGGTGTCCTCGGCCCCGGGGTGGGGGTGGGGAAGCACACGAGGCCCAGGCGCTGGGCACAGAGCGACTGGTAAGGGAGTCGAAGACCAGACAAAGCCAGGCCTAGTCAGAGAAACCAGTAAGAGATGAAAGCGCTAACCTGCCCCTCTTGCCCTCCCCAGCCCTGTGGTTCCACCGCCCCACCCCCAGGAGCCTTGTATCCTCTTTATCCCAGGAGTGCTGCCAACCTGGGAATAATTAGAGGTGCCTATTGACAAGGCCGAGGGTGAGGAAGGAGAGGAGAGCGGGGGAAACGCAGCTGATCAGGCCTGATCAGAGGCCCTAGTTGACTTGTGTGGCAAGACGGGAGCTGCCACAGCCCATTGTCCTCACTCTGGGACTGGGGTGGGAAAAGGTGCTATTTGCTGGGACAGCCAGCCCTGAAACTGGATGGTTTCCTGGCTCCATGTATCTTTTTTCCCCTCTTATCCTTTCCCTCACTCTCCTGCTCTAAGCCCCTTTTCCACTCTCCCTACCCTTACCACCCCCACATTCCCTTCTCTCTCCAGATTCCAATGGTATTCCCTGAGCTTTGCCTGTAGCCTTTTAACTTCCTCACCAACTCCAGCCTTCATATCCTTCTCCTGGTTTGGGGCCCCTTTAACACCTAGATCCCTTTTCCTGAATTTCCAGCCTTATTTCACATAACTTCAGGCATCACAAATGAGTTTAATTTCTTAAGTTTAATTCCTAATTTCCTATGTCTTTAGATCATTAGTGAAGGCCAATTACTATGTGCTCAATGAGTGCTGATAAAGATGGTAGGACAAAGTGCCCCCTTGGAGCAGTGGGAAATGAAAGGGAGGAGTTTTGGGGGGCAGAAAGGCTGTGTCTTGAGCTATATGGGAGGTGTGCTTGCTCTTTGGGCATGGGGGTTCATCTGATGGGCTGCGACATGGTGGGAATGGGAAGGTGTGAAAAGTCACTCTGTGAGATCCTGTTTATTAGGAACACCATGATGACACTCAGCTTAAGAACCAGCCCCCCTGCCCCCACCCCGATCCCCCTCCAGAGACCAGCTCCCTTCACTGCAGACAGCACTGTCTTCCCCAGACACAGCAACAGGGGAGCAGACGATGCGCTTAAATGCCTCCCTCAGGTACCTGCTCCAAGGACTTGCACACACAGGCCTAAAGCTCTTCTCGAATTAAAATCTTTCCTGTTACATGTTTCTCTCTGAACTACCTCTTAGAAGACCGGAGAACATTTTTAGTCTTCGTGTCGCCTTCTCTAGGCTGGTTTGTTCCAGCTCCTTTCATTTTCCCTCATAGGTCTAATTTTTCTGCTTTCCAAACCTCCCACTAGCCCTGGACACACACACATCCCCAGAATCTCCCAAAAGAAACTGCCTGTAAAGAAAGCTGCCTGAACCAGCCCAGAGGCCAGGCCCCTGGATGTGAGGGCCTGCTCCCTCTTCGGTGTCTGTCTAGTCAGGCAGTCCTGGTCATGGCTGCTTTGGGAAATACCCCTTTTAAGGTTCATTCTGCCACCTGGGCCATGGCCAGGTGAGGTAAAAGAGAGCAAACGAGGCCGATCTAGGATTTTCAGCTCTGTTCTTTCCTAGTTCCTCTCCCTTGTCTCCCAGTAGGACTTACTTTACCTTCTTGCCTTATTTATCTTATTTTTCTTACCAGTCCTAGTGGGAGGAAACATCAGTGTTTGGGCCATCAAGACATTCGGATTCTGTGGGCAGACCAGTGGGCAGTATAGTTTAATAGAAAGAAGTGGGCACCCAGTGGGGGAGTCTGTAAGTCTAGGGCGGCATCCCCAGCTTTGCTGTTGGCGTGCTGTGATACTGCGTCTATGAGGCGCCCTCTCTGAGACTCAGTTTCCCACCAGTCACTTGGTGGGAGGCAGGCTTCTTTGAGGATACCAGCCAGGAGAAGGCTTGGGAGTGCAGCTGTTGTAGGGGTCCCAGGGCTCCCTGGGGCCAGAGATCTGGGCCTGTGGGTGGAGGCGGGAGGGGGAGGGGCCTGGGGCCCAGTGGGCCATAGTGGCTTCTGCCCAGCATCTAAACAGCTTTTTTACAATGTCAAACAGGGGAAAGGCGGCTAGAGCAGCACATCCCCCCTCAGGCCGTTTCTAATGGTAAATATGTCTGCTCATTCCGCTTGCTCTCACTGGCTTGCTAGGGGAAGGGCTAACCTGCTGGGGCTCCCACTAACCGCATGCCCATTGGGCCCAGCCTGACTGGCCCCCCCCTGCCAGCAGGGCTTCCCTGGAGCCTGGGCACTGGACCCTTTGGGTGACAGGAAGCCTGAGTCCCCAAGAGCTGGCCTAGAGCCTCATGTCGGTCTTTTCTTTGTTCCTGTCACTCTTCTCTCCTTCTGTTCCTTCTTCC
Organism: Dasypus novemcinctus; assembly: GCF_030445035.2. Classification (NCBI taxonomy): domain Eukaryota; kingdom Metazoa; phylum Chordata; class Mammalia; order Cingulata; family Dasypodidae; genus Dasypus; species Dasypus novemcinctus. The sequence goes on from NC_080683.1 coordinate 7,150,408, forward strand.
CACCTTCTCCCTCACCCACCTTCTAACATCGCCCCCTTTTCCCACCATCTGCCTCATTCCCTCTCACCCTTTCTCTGCCTTTCTACACAGCTAAAGACCCAGCCAGCTCCACATTATTCGTCATGCCCACCAGATAGGGAGGGGGAAGGGTTAGACGCCACCCCCTCCTCGGGGCTCCTTTCTTGGGTTTTTACCCACATTAGTTCACAGTCCTGGCATTACCATTTCCCCCACCATACTGGTTAAGAGCAGGACTTTTTGGTTCAGACCGACCCGAGTTTGAGTCCTGGCTCTGTCACCTAACTGGATGACCTCAGGCAAGCGACTTTTCTCTCTGATCCTGTTTACTCCTCTGTAAAACAGGTTTGCTGTGAAGACTGATAGTGCATGTAGAGCATCTGGTCTGCACCTGGTGCAGAGAAAGCACAGAGAAGCTTCTGGTTGTTAATACTGTGAACTGGAGAGCGATGCGTTGAGGGCGTGCCATCCTGCCTTCCCCACCCTGGGACAGATACTGTGCCAGCTCTGCTGCTTCCCGGCCTAGATCCCTCAGAAGCTACCCAGACCTGGGGCAGGATTTCTGTTCCCCTCTTCTTGCTCCAGGGCTTGGAAAGCACTTTTTTATGCTAAGAGAACTTTTAGGGGTAATGGCTGGGCTTGGAGCCTGAACTCAAGGTTGCCTCCAGGTTCCCCCCCATGGCTTTAGGGACCTTTAGGAGACTAAGGTGGCAATGAAACGGAGGAGATCCTTCTGTGGCTGCTCCTAAACATGGGCATCAGAGGGCCTGGGGCCTGGCCAGGGACCCACAGGCAGAGCAGGGGGTCTTCTGGACCCCTGGCCTTGTGCTCTTCAGTGACAAGAGTGGGGCCTGAGTTTTAGGAGTCAGAGATTCAAAAAGACAGTAGTACCCTCTGGTACTTTTCTCACTCAGTTTCCCTGATTCTGAGAACCACTCTCCTCTCTTCCTTAGCTGTGACCTTGGGATTTTCTCTTCTTTAATGGGAGAATTTCTAGGCCTCCCCAGAGGAGAGCCACAACACCTCCACAGTCCCTCTGTCAGTGTCTTGCACTATCGTGAGCTGATAGTTTTTCCTTGGACTCACCTGACTCTCATGTTGCAGTTTAAACCTGTTTTTTCTTTATCTGAATTCAGAAAATGGAGTGACTCATACATACACACACACACACACCTACACACAGTGACCTCTCAGTGATGGGGAAACTTATCACTCAGTAGGGAGCGAGAGAAGGGACTTAACTGAAATAAAGAATTTGGTTTTGTCTAGTTTTGAGGTTCCCTAACTCTTTCCCTTACGTTCTTAAGAGACTCCTTTTCCTCTGGACTCTTATCCTTTGCCCCCACCTCTTACTTTGCTATTAGGAAAGTAAAACATCATCGAACAAAAAGGGCCTAGGAGGAGCTGAAGGTGGACATGAAGGGGCCAGGAAATGACCATGTGTCATCTCCTCTGAGGAAGAGCAGCCAGTCTTTGAACTGGGTTTTTATTTTAAGACAGCTGGCCAGGGAAGATGGATTGATGGCAATCCCACAGCTGTCTCAGGAATCACCAGCTTCACTCTTCCCAACCTACCTATGGGAAGATTTTCCCACCATGACCCCCCACCCACCAAAGAGATGGTTGTGGGAAAAGGAGGAAACTCCTGTCGTCCTGTCCTTTCTTCCCTGGCAGCAAGATCCACCCTTACTTAGCTCCCATCCCGTCTTGCTCTCTCCCTTCTCCACCTCCTCCACCCCCTCAGCACATTCCTGCCTGACAGCTCTGGCTTGTACCTGCCTCACTGCTGTCCACCTTGTTTCAATCAAGTAGGGGGCAGGGAAGCGGACTGCTTGGCTGCACTTGTGAGGGGATGGGGGTTGGGAGTGAGGGGAGGAAGGGGGCTGGGAGCCTCCAGCTAACGCTCTTTCCAAAGGACAGGGAGGCAGCGGAGGCCTCCCCTTGGGCCTCTGTGGTCTCCACTACCCTCGAGGGTGGGACTCCTCCAGGCCAGTAACCGGGTTACCCTCCCCCGCCTCCTGCTAAACAGAGACCTGTGCTGTCAACAACGGGGGCTGCGACAGTAAGTGCCATGATGCGGCTGCTGGTGTCCACTGCAGCTGCCCCGTGGGCTTCATGCTGCAGCCAGACAGGAAGACCTGCAAAGGTGAGGCGTTGAGAGGACAGGCCTGCGGAGACCTTGGCGAGGGGCTGGGGTGGGCTGGGGGAGGGCACCTGTGTGAAGCGCACCTCCTCAGCCCCTGGGGCCCTCCTGATTACAGGGAACGGCTGCGGTGAAGGGCTGGTGCCTGTCCATCTTCCCCATCGCGGTTTGACGGGCATGAACGTCCAGCCAGTTTCCCAGTGCTCCCCACTCCTGTGCCTATCCCCCCCCAGTTCCCTTCCCCCTCCTGGTTAAGGAACATGCCATTCGCATTCAGCCCTGGGTCTGAAAGGCTGTTTGAGCCCTTGGTGGGTGCATGAGATTCCAGGTGTGTTCCGTAACCTTCTAAACCCACACTTGCAGGGGGCTCTGGGGAAATGAGCTCTCCCCTCAGGAGTGCTGTAACGGAAGGAGAAAAAGGTGGCAGTTGAGAGCACTGACGCTGCAGCCTGACTACCTGGGTTCAAATCCCAACTCTGCCTCTTACTAGCTCTGCGATCCTAAACCGATTACTTAATGTCTCTGTGCCTCACTTTCCCCACAATAATAGTGCCTGCCTTGTGGATTAAATGAGTTAATATATAAAGTACCTAGAACAGTGCTTGGCGAATAGTAAGCACTTTGTTAGCTATTACCTTGGCATATTTTCCCACATTGTCCTTTCTATTTCCTCTCCTTTTAATTAGCCAGTTGTGGGGGCGAGAAACAGAGGAAGGAGGAAAAAAGGGAGGGTAGCTATACTGAAAGTCTGTCCCCTGGTCACAAGGAGTGGGGACTGGGAGGAGGACTGGGCTCGTTCTTTGTGTCTCTTGGCTCAACAGCTGTGAGGGGGAGGGCTGGGGCAGCAGGTCAGACAGCCAGAGTTGAGAGGTTTCCTGCTGGGAAGGACTGTTGACAGGTATGCTAAGAGTGAGGTGGAAGGCTGCCCTCCCTGCCCCCTCCTCCAAGGAGGGGTGAGTAGCCTGGGTCCTGTCTGCCACCAGCTTGGGGAACTTGACCTCAGGAAGGAAGCAGCTCACTCACCCCTGCCCCCTTTCCTTACTAGTGCTGAAAGCTGCCTCAGGCCTGAGTCTCTCCAGACCTCTCCCAGCCCAGCCCCCTGCCTGGCCCCCAACCCTCCCCCAGCGCTACCCAGCTCACTGGCGGCCCTGGAGGTCCTCCCAGCCGGCCTCTTTCCCAGCTCCTCCTCAGAAGGGAAGTCCCTTCTGAATCTCCAACTCTCCTTGGCCCCTCAGGACTGGCAGGAAGAAATAAACCCTAACCACCGGCCATTCTTGGGAATGGCATCAGTTGGAGAGTGAGGCATATGGACTAGCCCCACAGTCAAATGCCCACCTGTTCCCTGCTCTTGTCCCTACCTGTCCCCTCCTAAGAGGACTCAGTCTCAGGAAAGAGGGTGTCGCTAATAGCCACCGATCCCCTGAACTAGGAAGAAATGGAGACAGTAGAGAGGGAGTCAGAGGCAGGCCAGGCCTCTCCTTGTTTTCCCTTGTCCCCGTGAGTGCAGGGGGATCTTGTCTCCTTGTGCCCAGCCATCACTGTTACCCTTCTTCTCTCCTACTTGTGTCCTGGCCGGCTTTCCCAGACATAGACGAGTGCCGCTTGAACAACGGGGGCTGTGACCACATTTGCCGTAACACAGTAGGCAGCTTCGAATGCAGCTGCAAGAAGGGCTATAAGCTTCTCATCAATGAGAGGAACTGCCAGGGTGAGCAACTGGGGCCAATGGGGAAAGCCTTGGGAAAGGTACTTGGGGTAGGAAAGTTTCAAGAAAGCCAGAAGGCCAGAGTCTGGGAAACAGTAGGCACTATGGAGAGTTTCCATAGGCAGTGTCATGTTGCAGATTAGCAGATGGTGCCCCCTTCTTCTTGATGGACCAGCTTCACAGTGGGGTACATGGCTTGGCAAGGAGTGAGGTATGGATTTATCCCAATTCTTATCCTTGGCAGGGTCTGACCTGCAAAACCACACATGTGACCCTGATCCACAGGCACCAGATCGTTCCATTCCTGGCTCCAAGGATTCCCAATGGAAGGGGTGGTAGCCACTGCTAAGCACTGAGCCTAGGGGTGGGCCGCGATAGGGAATCTTTCTATTCGAGGGTGTGAGCTAAGTCCCTCACGTGAGCCTTTCACCGGAGCAAGAGGTCCTAGGGTCAAGTACCCCAGCACAGATTCTGTGGCTTATATCCTTGTTTCTTCTTCCAGACATAGATGAGTGTTCCTTTGATAGAACCTGTGACCACATATGTGTCAACATGCCAGGAAGCTTCCAGTGCCTCTGCCATCGTGGCTACTTGCTATATGGAGTCACCCACTGTGGAGGTAGGCCGCCAAATTGTATCCCCATCTACCCCAGCCCCTCTCACCCTACTATCCTCTGATTGAGCAAGTTCCTGAGTTGGCTATGGCTATGGGCAATCCCCAGGTGCATAGTTGTGTCTGCATCCATTGTGATGAAAAGGAAGGAATTAAAACAGCTTCTCAAGGCCAGTTGGGAGACTGGGGCATCAGGGAAGAGCATCTGCCTCTTGAATTCCATCTCCCATCCCCATCACTGCTCCCTGACCCCCACCCTCAGCTCCTAAACCACAGCCCCACAGGTAGGTAGGAATAGAAGGCTTTAAGAAACTGGTCAGCTTGACCCCTTCTCACTTGTTCCTTTGACTGGGGACAGAGATAAGGGGAGGAGGTCCTAGGTTGAGCTCTTCTTTGAGGCCAGTAGTCAGCTGGGAATGCCCAGAACTCTCATTAGATGTCCTCCCTCCCTGGTTTCTACTACTTCCCCTCCCCCCCATGTCTCTTTCTCCCTACTCCTTCCCCAGATGTGGATGAGTGCAGCATTAATCGGGGAGGTTGCCGCTTCAGCTGTATCAACACGCCTGGCAGCTACCAGTGTACCTGCCCGGCAGGCCAGGGCCGGCTGCACTGGAACGGCAAGGATTGCACAGGTGGGCGGTGCCCTCTGCTGGCCACAGCTGTCACTGCAGTTTCAAAGGGAAACGAGGGTCATGGAAAGCAATGTAAGGAAGATGCAAGGTGGAAGAGGGTGGAGAATGTAGCCATTTAAGTTGGAGACATGAAATTTCTGGTCAATAATCCGACAACAACAAGAAAATAATAATAATCCTTTCAACAGTCTCTATGGGTAGAGTAACAGTTGTGCAGGTAGTGAATTCATTTCCCCCAGATTACCCAACTGAGGGAAAGGGTGGGAGAGGGCCATCTCCTCAGGCCTCTTTCCCCTTCCTAGAGCCAGTGAAGTGTCAGGGCAGTCCAGCAGGGGCCTTGAAAGCCATGCTCAGCTGTAACCGGTCTGGCAAGAAGGACACGTGTGCGCTAACCTGCCCCTCTCGGGCCCGGTTTTTGCCAGGTACATGGAGAAAGATGCGGGGCGGGGAGAAGGGAGGGCTGGCAGCTCCCCTGGTATTGCTCCAACCCGCCTGCTAGGTCAGCGGTGACACGCCCCTTCCCGCAGAGTCTGAGAATGGCTTCACTGTGAGCTGTGGCACTCCCAGCCCCAGGGCCGCCCCAGCCCGAGCCAGCCACCCTGGGAACAGCACAAACTCCAACCACTGCCATGGTGAGCACCAGCCCGGAGGCCTTGTTTCCATCCTACTCGCTTGCTTATTAGCTGCTTAAATTTCTCTTCTTCCTCAATCCCCCTGGCCTTACATCTTGGTTCCCCCTCTTTTGCTCTGTAACTCTCCAGCCTGCTGCCTTACTTCCTCTGTCCCCAACATTTGATTCTGCTGGCTTCATAATCTCACTCCCCAACCACACCTTCTTAGTACCCAGCTTCTCAACACCTTCCACAGCAGCCCCCACCCCCATAGGCCCCCCAGGCTGTGCTGAGCTTCTCCCATCCCTCTAGAGGCTGCAGTGCTGTCGGTTAAACAGCGGGCCTCCTTCAAGATCAAGGATGCCAAGTGCCGTTTGCACCTGCGAAACAAAGGCAAAATGGACGAGGCTGGCAGAATCCCAGGGCCAGGTCTGAAATGGGGATCCCACCCCAATGGGGCTATCTGGCTACCAAACCCTCTCCTTTGTGAGATCTCTTCCAAAACCCACTAATGCCCCAAACTCTGGACAGAACAGTGGAAAAAAAAAACAATTGCGGGCATAGGGCCCAAGAAAGGCCCAGGGTATTCCCCACATGACTAGTTAGAATCCGCTACTAAGAGAGGATTGAGAAAGAGTCACAGTAAGATCTGGTGAGGTCTGGATTGGGAGGAGCAGTGAGAGCTGGGGGTGAGAACTTTCCCTGACCTGAGGGTACCCTCGGGTTGACAAGGCCTCTCTCCCAGGTGGTGCCCCCTGCTCTGACTGCCAGGTCACCTTCATCCACCTCAAGTGTGACTCCTCTCGGAAGGGCAAGGGCCGGCGGGCCCGGACTCCTCCAGGCAAGGAGGTAACCCGGCTCACCCTGGAACTGGAGGCAGAAGTGAAGGCTGAAGAAACCACAGGTGGGACTGGGGTAACTCCTGTTGCGAGAGGGTAGGTACGGGAGGGCAAAAGGGGAAATCACAGGTCCCAGCAGCAAAAGGAAGGGGCGGGGCCTGCTAAAGCCAAGTCCAGGAGCTAGCCCCTTTCTTACCATGCCACCCGCAGCTCTAGCTTTGCTTCCTTAGCTCTCCTACTCACAGCCATTCTGTCTCTTCCTTCCCTGACGTACATCACACCAACCACCAGCTGGCTGTGGACTACCTTGTCTCCGACAGCGGATGGAACGGCGACTGAAAGGGTCCCTGAAGATGCTCAGGAAGTCCATCAACCAGGACCGCTTCCTGCTGCGCCTGGCGGGCCTCGATTATGAGCTGGCCCACAAGCCAGGCCCGGTATCTGGGGAGCGAGCAGAGCTGGCGGAGGCCTGTAGGCCCGGGCAGCATCGCACTGGGGCCAAGTGTGGTAAGGGAGCTTGCTGGGGAGCTGGGGAGCTGGGAAGCAGGGGAGTGAAGAGGGCCTGGCTTGGGCTCAGCCCAGTTCCATTTCTCAAATTGTGAGGCATCCAAGACCCTCCTGCCTACCATCCCCCCTTCCCTGGTCCCAGGCTGAAATCTAGGACACCAGGCCGGGCCACCTGTCCTCACACACACGACTTTGGCCCCATACCCTGCAGGCAAGATTCTGTTTGTTCTCTGAAAAAGAGATTATCACTGAATCTGGGGGAGTGGGAAGGGGAGTCCCAGGCCTGGGTGGTGGGAAACAGGGTGGGGTGGGTGGCTAGCGCGGCCGACTCTCCCTCAGTCAGCTGCCCGCAGGGAACGTATTACCACGGCCAGACGGAGCAGTGTGTGCCATGCCCAGCTGGCACCTTCCAGGAGAGAGAAGGGCAGCTCTCCTGCGACCTTTGCCCTGGGAGTGATGCCCACGGGCCTCTTGGAGCCACCAACATCACCACGTGTGCAGGTGCCAGGGGAACAAACAATATAGACTGGGGTAGGGTGGGCACTGGGACGCCCACGGGCATGGGATTTCCCAAAGGGCAGCCCAGGCTCCAGGCCACTCTCCTAGTCGACATCCTGTTTGTATACCTCTGGCCCCTGAAACTGGGTGACCCCATGGGGGTGACTCAGGACCATCGCATCAGACTTGGGCCCTTGGTTCATTGCAGGTCAGTGCCCACCTGGCCAACACTCTGTAGATGGGTTCAAGCCCTGCCAGCCATGCCCACGTGGCACTTATCAACCTGAAGCAGGACGGACACTGTGCTTCCCATGTGGGGGGGGCCTTACCACCAAGCACGAGGGAGCCATCTCCTTCCAAGACTGTGACACCAAAGGTAGGTGGACTACTTACCCTACTGGGGGACTCCCTAACCCCAGCTCAACCCAAAAGGACTCTCCAAGTCCCTAAAGTAGACCTGAGTAAGTTGCCACACCATTTCCCCCAGACTGGGAAAGGTCTACCTGCCTGACTATTAATACTGTCCTGCTTACCAGTCCCAAGCCTGGGAATCAAGGAATAATTAACAGTCTCACTTACACCCCCCCCCCCACTTTGGAGAACTGCTGGCCCATTCCCCTCGATACCCCAAATGAGTTTCTGTATAGATTCAGCACAGTGTTCAATTCTGCTGGCACCATAGCCACCCACTCTTCAAAGTTCATTTTTTCCTGGGCTTAAAAACTTCTGCCATAAATACGAAAGGTTGGAAAGAGCTGGAAAGGAACTCTGATGACCTCAATTTCTTGATTTTCCATGACACATGTGTCCTGCCCATCCTGTGCCCCAGAACTCCCCCCTGTCTGCCACCCTTGACTCCTGCTCCCCCTTCCCTGCAGTCCAGTGCTCCCCTGGGCACTACTACAACACCAGCATCCACCGTTGTATCCGCTGTGCCCTGGGCTCCTACCAGCCTGACTTCCGTCAGAATTTCTGTACCCGCTGTCCAGGAAACACAAGCACTGACTTTGATGGCTCTACCAGCGTGGCCCAATGCAAAAGTATGTGGCAGGCCAAGCTGTGGGAATGGGAGTTGAGAGACCTGGGAGCAGTGGGCATGGGAAGAAAGGGGGCCTGGGGACAAACCCACAGGGAGCAGGGCTGGGGGTGGATGGGCAGGAAAGTCCAACCTTCTAATGGTCCCGAACCCACACAGTCTCAAGACTAGTTGCTGGACTGAGTGTTGTAGCATCTTGTCCCTGGAGACAAGCAACGGTGAGAAAAGAAAGTACTAAAAGGGCAAGAAGGAAGGTGGACCTCGAACTTGCAGAGTAAAAGATGAACTAGGAAGGCAGCTGCCTATGTTGTCGGACTCCTCTTTAATGCCCCCGTTGACTTCCCTTCTCTTTTTTGCTCTGTTCACCGGGGTTTGGCTGCAGATCGTCAGTGTGGTGGGGAGCTGGGTGAGTTCACTGGCTATATCGAGTCCCCCAACTACCCGGGCAACTACCCAGCTGGCGTGGAGTGCGTCTGGAATATCAACCCTCCACCCAAGCGCAAGATTCTTATAGTGGTACCCGAGATCTTCCTGCCATCTGAGGATGAGTGTGGAGACGTCCTCGTCATGAGAAAGAACTGTGGGTGGCTACAGAGCTGGGTCAGGGAAGGGGGGTCAGAGTCTGGTTGGAAAAGAGAGGTGATGGGTCAGGAAGAACTACAGCAGTGAATCCAGGGATCCACGAGGGCAAAATAGTGAAGGAGGCAATGAACGGTACACATTTGGTGGAGAGCAGAGTTAGGAAAGCCAACAGTGGGACTAGATGGTGTTACCTGCGTCACTTTCCTGCCCTAGGATTCTTGCCATTCCATCCATTTAATGTCAAATTTCTTACACTATGCAAGTGCCCAGATGTCAAGTAGGAGTTGTGGAGCAAGGCTAGGGCAGTGGATAGGGTCTGGGGTCTGGGGGTGGGGTGGGGAGAGGGAGCCTCTGCCTGTCGATGTGATTCCTGCCCCTGACTAGCCTCACTCCAGGAGGGCTTGGGGAGCCTACCAAGCCACCTTCCTGACCTGCCTCTTGCCTTCCCAGCCTCTCCAACCTCCATCACCACCTACGAGACCTGTCAGACCTATGAGCGCCCCATTGCCTTCACAGCTCGCTCCAGGAAGCTCTGGATCAGCTTTAAAACAAGCGAGGCCAATAGTGCCCGTGGCTTCCAGATCCCCTATGTTACTTACGATGGTGAGCAGGGCAAGAGAGCCAGGGAGGCGGGTGAGAAAGGGGAGGCCGTGCGCCCTGGGAGAGCCGGGGAGCAGGCAGAGCACTCGCCCCTATGTCCCTTCTTTTGCTTGGCTTTGCAGAGGACTACGAACAGCTGGTAGAAGACATTGTAAGAGACGGCCGGCTCTATGCCTCCGAAAACCACCAGGAGATTTTAAAGGCGAGTGCATATTAGCAATAATAGCCAACATTTAATGAGGACCTAACAATGTGCCAGGCAATGTGCTATATGCTTACGTGAATTTTCTCATTTGATACACGTAACGACTCTATGAGGTTGGTGCTTTCATCATTCCCACTTTTCAGGAGAGAAAACTGAGGCACAGAGAGTTTTCAAACCTGTCCAGGGTTGCACAGCTCCTAAGTGGAAAAGGTAGGACTTGAGCCCTAGCCTCTTTGACTGCAGGTATCCCAGATTCCCAAGGTCACCCAAACTGTTACACCTTGGGGCAGATTCAGAAGAGAAAGGGAGGATGAGATGAAATGTCCCCTATCTCTCTTCGACCAAGAGATACAGAAAGATACTTCTGCATAAATCCCTTCCTTTACTCCCCCCACCCTACCCAGGCCTCCACCCCAACAGAGAAGCAGCAGCATTTCTAGCACTGCATTTCTCCAAATCAGTATATAGAAGAAATATTTCCAACATTGAAGCCTGGACTAGACATCCATGGGTCTATGGATGCCAGTTTGAGAAAATCTTACTTAAGAAACTATGGTCCTAGTAATAGCATTATCCGTCATAAATTACCACTGCAAAAATGCTGTCTTTATTAGTAGTAAAATAATTTTTGTATAAATGAAAACCATAATGACAAAAATCTCCTAGAACTTGCAGATTTTAAAGACTATAATTTCAACAATGATTTTCATTTTTAAAGCATCTGAATCCTATTTCAAATAAAATATTCTGTGGTACTCCAATATATAATGTAGGTGGGAGTACAACTATTCATGTGAGGTGAGAGGCTAAAAGCCCCCCTCTTATTCAAACCAACAAACAAAACACTAAGGCAGTGGAAAGAAGGCTAGTAAGTAGTCTAGGAGCCAGAAGATCTGCATTCGAATTCTCAGTGTTGGGTTGGCACCTAGGAGGCTCTCCACACAATAGGGCTGTTTCAGAGCGGTCGGGAGTGCTCTCTCGGAAGACCCTGGCGTGAGGTGAAGGGGCTAACGTTAGAAGACAGGGGCACTCCCTAGCTAAGCAGCACGGGAGCAGGTTGGCGTGGAACAGCGAGGTCCGTGTGGCTCAGTGCGTCTGTTTGGGGAAGGGGAGGTGGTAGGAGAGGTCACAGGCGATGGATCACAGGCAGCCGTATGGGCCCTGCAAGGAACCTGGGCTTTACTGGGTGTACTCAGAAAGTGTTTCAAACAGGAGGAGGACATGATCTGATTTTAAAACCAGAAAACTCACTTTAGTTGCTTTGGGGGAGAACTGTCTTGTAGAGGGTTAAGGGCAGAGGCACGAAGACCGGTTAGGAGGACACTGCAGTAGCCCAAGTGAGAGATGGTAGTGATGGCAGCTCTGGAGGTGAGAAGTGGTCAGACCCTGGCTGTATTTTGAAGACAGAGTCAACAGGATTTGCTATAGCTATGAGCAAGTAAGTCTTCAAAGATGACTCCAAGAATTGGGGCCTGAGCAGTGTGGAGGGGCGCTGCCGTTGCCTAACTGTGGGCCTCCAAAGGAGCAGCTGAGGGGGATGGAGTCCAGAGTTCATCTCTGGATATGTTCAGGTGTAGATGCCTGGCAGACATCAAGAGGGGCTGTTGAAAAAGATGGTGTCCCTCTCTCCCACCCCAATGCTGAGGCTGACATTACCACCTGCCACTCTGCAGGACAAGAAGCTCATCAAGGCCTTCTTCGAGGTGCTGGCCCACCCCCAGAACTACTTCAAGTACACAGAGAAGCACAAGGAGATGCTGCCAAAATCCTTCATCAAGCTGCTGCGCTCCAAAGTTTCCAGCTTTCTGAGGCCTTACAAATAGTGCCCCGAGGCCCAGAGATCCTGGTTTTGAAGTCCCCAGACTCTTCAGCCCTCAGAGCTGGCAACCCCTACCTACAGATAAGGAATTCTCTCTTTTTGGAGAAAAAAAAATCAGTACAGACAGGCACTCTCCCTTTCTGTCTCTAGTTTCCTTTCCTTGTCTCTTTCTACCTCTGTTTACTGGTTGCCCTTTAACTACATACTCCCTGAAAAAGCCATCCAGTGCTGGTTCTGTTACCGTTAAGGGGTGAAGAAAGTCCCTTTCCCCCCCACCCAAACTGCTTATTTCACCGCCTCACATCCCTGGCCCCATCAGCTTGGACGGGTGCTAGAGGCCCACAAAATGGGCCTATGAAGGAATGGGGAGTGGAAAAGAGGCTTCCGCCATTATAGGGTTGTGCCTTGCTAGTGAGGAGCCAAAATACCCCCCAGCTGTGACCCCCAGGGTGATCCTAGCAGCCCCGAGTCTTGCCGAAGAAGCCTTTAACTTATTGCTTAATGCCAGCACTGATCCTCTGGGCCCAAGGTTTGCTGGACCACCCACATAGCCCCCCTTCTTGTCTGTACCGCTCCTCTCTTTGCTCACCCACATGTCTGCCTGGAATCTATTCCATAAGGCTGACAACTGGCCCACGCTACTGGGACAGAGGACACCAGCTAAAAGAGAAAGAGATGCTGGCATTAGCCTGAGAGAAAGACTATATCTCTGCAGGTGAGAAGACCAGGTTTTAAAGCATCAGCAACAACAAAAAAGAGAGAATGAAAAGAAAATGTATCACAAAGACTACAGACTATAGAATAATTGGGAGCCAATCTCAAACACTAATCCCTTGTCTTACTTGTCCTCCCTGGCCCAGCCACCCCTTTATCCACATCCAAATACTTTCTGGGGGAGCTCTACTGCCCTTGCTCAGTGTTGTCTTTAAAGAAACATGGCTGCTGACTGGAAGCCAGCCTGGGCCTCGCCCCGCAGTCATCTCTCCCTTGTAGTCCTAGGTGGCTGGAGGGCTCCACCAAAGAGGACACATTTCTGCAGACGGCCCAGAGCCACCTACCTCTGGCCCCAGGCTGTGGGCAGCAAGAGGAATGTGTGGGCATTTGGCAAGCCTTCTGCCCACCTTGTCCACATCTAATAAGTGCAATCATTTTGAGTCTTTCTATGTTGTCTAAAGGGAGGGGTTTTATTTGCTGGAGTTTTTTTTTGGGGGGGGGCATGATTTTTTCTTCCTCCATTAGAAACAACCCTATTTATAGCTGCCTAAGAGAGAAGAGTGTGTGCTTGAAGTGGAAGAAAAAAGGTTTTGAAATCTTATGAACCTTGAGTGCTGGAGCATGTTATTGTCTCTTCTTCCACCAGTGGCCACACAGACCTCTCAGGACTGATGGCCAGGGCTACCCAAGGCTATAGCTCAGAGGGGCCTGATGTGTAGGAGAGGAATTCTGGGGACTTTATGGAGCAGGAAGGAAAGGGACCTGTGTTTGTTAAATCAATTCTGCCATCCCTGTGCCTCTCCATGGATCCAGCATGGACCTCATGATAATAGAGATTGATGGAATTGGTCGGTGACTCTCCACCCCATGTAGGGAACCTCCATCTTCTCCCTGTCTTCATCCTCTTTTCCCCTGGTATGCATTTCACCAGCCTGCAATGGAAGAGGACCAGGAGAAACTGTCTGCGCATGCAGTATCTCAGGGTCCTGAAGCCAGAGACAAGGCTGTGGGAACCAAGAATAGGAAGTTATCCAGGTATGAATTTTGTGGAGGCACCAGATGTTTGCCCAATCTTGACTGCTCTGCCTACCTCTACTTGTTCATCATTCACTCCCTCTTGGCATTGACATCAAGCCTAGCTTCCACAACTACTGTTTTTCAAAAAGAAGAAGAACCAGGTTTCCACACCCAAGCTCAGATCCCATAGAGTCTACCCTCAATCCAACTACTGCCTGCAGAAATCACTTTCCATCTGTTCCTTCATTCCCCCAATGTTGTAGTCCTAGTTAAAGGCTACCACTTGACTCAGTTTGTTTTTAAGTGATTGTCATCCAGGAGACTCAACACTAAGTAAAGGAGCCTAACCCCCCCTCCCGCATAGTAGCATTTGCCAGCCCAAACAGCCTTAGCAGTAGGTAACCAACGCCACAGCTAGATCCCCGCACATCCATTGGCCAATACCATGGCTACTGGGAATGGAGTGTATGAATGCCTTTGTCTCTCTGGGTCAAAAAGGGCTTCTGTAAAGATGTAAAATGGCTGCTTCTAAGCGGAGTTAATGCCACTTGGCAGGAGTGTCTGCGCTTCCCAGGAAGTGCCATGAAAACAGCTTCAATCAACTTTGACCCATCCTGATTCTTCAACAGAAAACTGGGGGAACTTTCTGATTCCTCTCTCCCTGACATTTCATGTCTCTCTTGGAAAGATAAACAGTCAAGGTGTAGCCCAATTTTTGCTTTCAGGGTCTGGCTTTTCCTTGCCCCCTTCCATTCCTTTCATCCCATATACACGTCCTCCAATCATGTATTTTGTGGATTCTGGGACCTGCAAATGATTGCTATAGTAAGGAAAGTAGAAACCACTGGACGTCTTATCTGATGTCAAGGAAGATCTTCATGAGCAAGTGAAGACTGCTGTTGTCCACCAAGTTTAATTTAGGTCATCCAAGTTAAGAACCCAGGCAAAGCTTGTGCTGAACCCATGGAAGAAGCCAGCCCTGGGGCATCAAACTAAGGGCTAGGTGGGTTGAAAATGAGGACTCAACACTCAGGGAGTCTCTAGGACTTTACAGGCCAGGCAGAAAAGGTTTTCACCAGTGAAGGGAACATGGGAAAATGGATAAATGGGATCCCTTTATGAACTAGCCTAGAGGCCTCTGCAGGAAGGGCTGCTTATGGGGCCACAGTGCCATTATTTTAGTCCACAACTTAGCCTGATTTGAGTTGGGAGAATGGAAAATCATTTCCGTGAGAGATCCAAGTCAGAAAGGCACTTATATCCTCAGCAACCTGCCAATCCTTCATTGCTTCTCTGCCTCCCTCTTTCAATATTATTAGGCCAGGCCCATCTCCTAAATCTGAGAGAACTTTCAGTCAGGAGAAAACTGACTAAAACCAGGACTTGAGATGTCTGCCCTGGCCTAAAATTCCCAAAGGCTGACAATGAGCTGTGACTGCTTGTTTGGTCAGTTTGAGGTAGTGGAGGCTTAGATCGGTTGCTTAAAGTCTCCTGGTCTGTGGCCCTAATGAATTCTTTTATATCCAAGAAGTCTTTCAAATTCATTTTTTTCCCCTTTTTTTATTATCTTGGTTGTTTTTTGTTTTTTTTTAAGATACATAGATCACACAAAATCAAATTCATATTTGGAATTACTCTGGAGTAAATTAAGAGATCATGCCTCAAAATGTAGAAAATGTTATAGAGCATTCAGGCTTTTGAATCTGCTGCTTAACCTCAAAGTAACAGCCTCAAACTAGGCAGGGGAAGGGAGACAAAGTACAACTGACTATAAGAAAATAATGTTAACCTGCCTGGTTTCTTTCTCAAGCACAGTTAAGAGAAAAGGAGAAGCAAACAACACAAGGATATCCTTATATTTGACCTGTCTCAAAGGTTAACATCCTGTCCTTGGGCCACTATTTGGACTCGAAATCCTTTGAGAAAAATATATGATTAGAGGGACCAGGCCCCTCAGTTTGTTATCAGCCTATCTAGTCAATACAAATTTTAGCAGTTGGGACAAACTGAAAACTTTATTCTGTGTGAGGTGAACAGAATAATTACCATGTGGGAGGCTTTTTTTTAATGCATAAGAAATCTCAAAATATTTTATTTATATTTGCCTTCCACTGCTGCCAATATAGTAAGCATCTCCTACACAATCAACAGTAAACAGTAAATGATACAGTTCATAGAATATTTTGCACTTGGGGAAAAATATGTATCTAAACTTGTAAAAAAGAAACGTTTGGATTTTGTATTGTCTTTTTATTATTATTATTATTAAAATACTAAATAAAACTCCTCAGCTTGGCATCTTTTCCTCTGTTTCAATAGCTTATCCTAGAGTTGAAAAAAAAGCTTTGAGGAAACCTAAGTGTCTTCTGGCTTCCAGAAGGTTTTGGTGGTTTATCTTATTCCTAAAGATTTTAGAATTTTATGAAGTTTGTCACAGTGTCTATCTTTAAAAGCAGTACCAAGATTTATCCTCTGGAGGGGATCTAGGGAGTGGGAGAAATTCAGGGAAACATTCTAATTCATGATAGTGTTGTCCCCAAAAGCTGGCCAGGCCACAGATGGCTCAGATACCTCACTAGTTAAGATATCCCACCTCTAACAAAATACTAGAAGAGAGAGCCACCCAAGGTCCTTTTTTTTCAGTACACTCCTGCCCTCAAAGGTAGATTTCGGTAATATAGATCATTCAGCCATGCCACCAATCACTATTCCTACAAGTACAGGAAAGCAATCTCAAAATCTCTTTTGTAAATAAATGAACCATTTCAATTTTTAAGTTCAGAGATGATTTGTTTTAATTAAATTATCCCGACATGAAATCTTACTGGGTTTAATACTGCCATGATATAGCCATTTAAAGTATAACTTGAAGAACATGGAAAAATCTGCCCGATCAAAAAAATATGCTGGGTTGGTCTACCAAAATCCTTTTAGCATCTGTAATGGAGATAGTTGGATTCATTGCACAAATATTTACTGAGCTCCTATTACATGCTATGGCACTCAGCATATGTCTATCATAGCTTGATAACTATAAAGTGAGGCAGCGGGAAAGAGTTCCCAGGAAACAAAGCAAAGAAAGCAGCAAATGCTAAAAGGGACTTTTTTCACCTGTTTAAAGGCAAGCAATTATTTTCAGCTCTCCTCAACACTTATCCCTAAGACTAGTCATTTGTGAAAAGAAAATAATTTTCAAACAGCCAAAGCAATAAAGGTGAATAAGCTGATCCTTTTAAATCTATCTGGAATTCTTTTAGAACCACATTTTCCAAAATACACTGGATAAGCTACGAATAAAAATTTTAAGTGATTTCTTTCAAATTAGGTGCACATCTTTTAGTAAGGTAGTTAATATGTACTTTATGAAATCATATAATAAATATTCCCATTATAATCAATCTTCCTCTTCATCTCATACATTATTTACTATTTTCTACCTCCTATTAACAAAAATAAAATTGTTTCTTAGCTGCTCAACCCATTATATCATGTAAGAAAAAGTTTGGTCATGAAGTTTAACAAAATTATTGGAGTTATTTCTGATTCTTGTACATGATTCTTATTTAACTGTTTCTAAAAGCTGAACATCAGCGTTCTACACAAACACACATACACATTTACCAAGGGGATAACATGCCTTCTATCCTACTTCTCACTTAATAAACTAATAAGTTTAGCTATATGTTACATGGCATGACTGCAAAGTATATGAGAAAGTACTATCTTGTTGTTACAGTTTATAATATTAACATTAGATCTATATAATTTTAATCTTGAATAATTTTTAGTATCTATTTTACATGCTGCACTTAATTCATTTCCCAGTGGCTTTTACAATATTCTTCAAAATGAATATTAATGTGTATATTTGAATTAAAAAATAAAGTCATATTTTTTCCTCACAGAAAGCAAGTCTGATTCAGTTGGCTAGTCTGAAATAAGAGCTGGCTTTGCAAATTACATGAATGGCAGTTATTTCACATACATTGAATGAGCTGAATCAGCACGTCAATATTTTAACGAAAAGATCCTGAAAACATGAAATAACAAAAACATTTTATCAAAATTATTGTGTTGGCAAAGGAATATGGAAATCAGTATCTAATTAACAAGGCATTTCTGAGTGAAAAGGTAACAGATAATCATTTTCTATAAGACTGAAACTGAGACTATAATGATGGAATAACAAATCCTTTTACAAGTTCAATACTTTCCAATTCTTTGCTTTTAATAAAATTAAAGGAGAACTCCATTTGATGGTATTTGATAATACTATTTTGTAATAGATCACTTTTGTGAATCTTGGCATATGATTTAGAAGTTCAAAAACTTGAGGGATATCACTTTAATAAATCTCTTCCTTTCCCAGTCAATTATATGAACAAAGTTTTCAACACGTCTATAAAGATAAAAAACAAGTGGAGAATTAATGTTGAACCTTATTTCCTTCTACCATTAGGTAATATTCATAAATGAATACCTCAACTAATTGGGGAAACACATTTCTTACTGAGATGCATTTTAAATTAAGTGGTCTTTTTTTATATTTTTTAAGTTATAAAAAACGTATAATATGTTTAATAAACTGTGTACTAGTAATTACTGTGGTGATAATTCAAGCCCGAAGAAATTCTTTGAACAAAACCTGTGGTCACAGGCAATAATTTAAGTTTATACTCATTTTGGATGCAGAGAAGTGTGATAGAGTATCAATAAAATAAAGCACACAAACATACTAATTAGGATAAAATTCCATAGCGGAAGTGGAATGGAATTAGGAGCTCAGAGAAAGGGGAACCATATAAAATTTCTATTAAAGAGTTAATATATTTTAAAATGGATGATGATGGGCACAAATATTTAGGGTATTTGGGGTCCACTGGATACATTTAAGAATGATGTAATGATTTTAAAACGTAAATATTTGCAATAAGTCAGAAATTATATCCTCTACAACTATTTAAATTTATGGTGAAAAATTTAGGTATCAACTTAAAAATTAATGAGGGGGTACACAGTTCTTCATAATTCTTATAGGGTCCATTAAAAAAAAGTCTGATGACCGCTAGCCTCTATGGGGCTATGGGGGAGAGAGGGGAGGGTAGAAATTATCTTCAATCTTCCACACTGAAATAATCTTCCTCACCAGTTCTAAGTACCTAAAACTACCTGCCATTAGAATCTTAGTCCTTTCCCAGATTTCCAGACACTGATGTCCCAGATTTTTTCTTGAATATGTAATGCGAGAGAGAATTAGCCAATCAGATTAGGATCTACAGGGTATGTGAGAAAGGGCAGATGTATTTTTTCTTACGGAAGAAGGTGCGTTTGCCGCAGTGTGGGTAGGAGAAACTGGTACATCCTGAGTTCTGTTCCCTGGTGTTTCTAACTAGCACTTTGTGCCAGGACAAGCTACTTACTCTCTATGTCTATGAGAAATAACTTCTCAAATTTCCACTAAAAAGGAATGGGAAGAGGGCACCACAGTGGTCAGATTGTTTATTTCTCTGCCAGGAGGTACACAAAGGATTGTTAATCACAGGAATGGGCCATCAATTGTCACTCATTGCCCACCTATCCTAAGAACCTGATGAAAACTCTGGCCCCAGTCCGCCTCCGGAAATGTGGCAAAAGAGAACGATCAGAAAGAGAGGGTGCCTAAAATTCAAAGGGGGCTGGTTAAGTGCTTCACACAGGCGAGGAGAGGAACAAGATGCCTGTGTCCCCAAGAGCATCCAGGCCCCAAACCTAGTACTTTGTGATTCCTAGCGTTTTGGGATATTTCTTTTTAAAATTCTTTTTTAGTTAATTTTTTTTTTTTGGGGGGGGGGCAAAGGGATGCATAAGAAACGAGTTAAAAATTCTTAAGTCAAAAGGATATATAGAGAAAAGATCCCCCCCCCACCCCATTCCCCCAGACACCCAGTTCCTCCACTAAGAAGCCCCCTTTTACAGTTCCTACCTAACGCACTTCCTTTTTAATTTTTACCAAAAGCTCACTCCCTTTTAAATTTCCCTCAGGTTTTCGAAAACGTCCCCAGTGGCAGCCCCTGCCACCTCTACCGAGGCGAAGTAGTAAAAGGGCTCGGCTTGGTTCACTCCTAAGCAAGTCTGCAGGGGACAGGAGCTGCTGTGGGGGCCGGCGGGGGAAGGAGAGCCGCAGAACCCAAGAGCGCGGCCAGGGCGCCGTCCCCGAGGAGGCCAGTCCTTCGCCGCGCCTCACTTTCTCCCTTTCAGGTCGGAGCTACGAATACCTGCGATCGCCTCCTTCAGGGGCTGGCTGAAGATCGGAAGGCAATGCCTGCGGCACGCGCCCAGGAAGGCGCTTCGGGGCGGTAAGGCGCAGCCGGCGGTGAGGACGCGCGCCGGGGCCGCCAGCAGGAAGCCCGAGGGCTCCGAGGTCCGACGGAGGGTCGGCGGCCGCAGGCCCGGCGGGGCGACCTGCTTCCCTCGCCGCCTGCCCCTCCCGCCCCGCTCCGGGAGCGCGCACCTTCTGGCCCGAGGGCCGCCGCCGTGACTGCGCCGAGACCTCGCGGCCTCCACTCCTCCCCCGCCCCTCCTCAGGCCTCAGCCCCTCGGCCGGTCGCGCAGCGGCTCCGGAGCTCCAGAGCGACCGCCAGGTTCGCCCCAGCCGGGAGCGCGGCGTCGTGACGTCATCACGCCCTCCCCGGGCGCCCGGCCCAGCGGGCCGCGCGTCAGCCCGACCTGAGGGCGGGGCGGGGCTGCGAGAGGCTCCGTTTAGAACCGGGGTGGCCGGGCTCCGGGGGCCCCGGAACCAGGATACGTAGCTAGGCCGCCGCAGCGAAGGGGGGTACGGGGCGGAGCGTGTCCCGTATCGTCTATGTGGGTTCCGGGGCCCGGTAGCGGCACGCCGAGAGGAGAGGAGAGGGCGGCGGCCCTGGAACCTGGATATCGCGCGAGGCAAGCTGCGCGCGGGCGGGCGGGCTATGGCGCAGGCGGGTTGCGGGGCCCGCGCTGGTGGCTGGGCCCGGTGCATGGCGGTCTGTCGGCGGAGTCGGCCTCGGGGGCTGTCAGGTTGGTGGCTGCGGGAAGAGTGGGTCCACCGTGCCCAGGGCGGGGAGCCGGGCGGGCGCAGGGCCCCGGGCAGGTCCTGAGCCCGACGTGCCCACTCTCCTCCGGCCCTAGTCCGGCGGCTCGGCAGGCTGGAGGGCGGCCTGGCCCTTCCCCCACCCGGGGTCCCGGCCTCCATCCCTGCCCCTCGGTTCCGCCCTGCGACTCCTCCCCCGTGAGTCCCAAACCCCACCCCATAACTATACCGCCTCCACCTCTGTGACCCCCCGTATCCCACCCACTGACCCCGAGACCTTCTCAGGTAATCCTCACTTCTTATTGATTGACTCTGCCAACCCAGGAATGCCTCTCACCGCTGCCCAGAGACCCTTCAGCCTCCTCACTTCCTCATTTACAATCCAGTGACTCACACGACCCCGAGATCCCCACACTTCTTAACATCCCACACCTTCCCAACCACTGCCCGAAGACCCACCACCCCCCTGACTTCCTCAGTTATACTCCAGACTCACACGATCTCGAGATCCCTACATTCCTCCTTGGTGCCCCCCAAACCTTCCCAGTGACCCCACTCGTTCCAAAGCCCCTCCAGCTTTACCCTGTGTTCCCCTTAAACTCTGTGAGTCCCCCTCTAACTCCTCCTGGCAACTCCTAAACCCTATTCCAATAGTTTCCCACCTAGACATCGTCTATGTAACCCTCAGTATCTGATTGGTAACCCTTTCTTTGCTCTATAACCCCATGATTTTCATTCCATGTTTCCCTTTCATCCCCAAATCACTCAACACTGGCATGACTTTCTGCACCCCTGTTCCCCCAGTATCAATCAGCACATGATTACAAGTGTCCCAGCACCATCCTGGGGCTGAGGATGTAGAGATGAATATGAAATAGTAATGCTCGGACACATCAAAGAACTCTGGATTGAGTGTGTGGTCCCAGGTTCAAGTCCCAGTTGTGCCACTGTTGTGCTTTGGGAACCTCAGAGACGTCTCTCCTCACACTGGGCCTCAGTTTTCCATCAATATAGTAATAAGACTGGGTTAGAGGATCTCAGAGTTTCCTTCCAGCTGTGAAATTCTTCAGTCCTCAGACAAGATAATTCTTGTTTGCAATCATTTTTGCTTCCCACCGAAACTTACTCTTGAAACTGCACCCCAGAGTCCACTTACTTTGTGAACCTTGTTCCCTCATCCCCATGTTCCCCTACACTCCAGTAGCCCACACTCATTGCCCTTGATCAGTCCTCATCAGTTAACATGTCTCAAAGCAGAGTAGTACAGTGCTTCAGCTCAGGGCGTTGATGTCATAGAGACCTGGGTTCCAGTTTGACTCTTGCCCTTCACCTATGATAGTCTAGGCGTATTAGTTAGCCTGTCTGGGCCTGGTCTTCTCATCTGCTAAGAGGGTAATAGTGCCTGAGCTAAAATAAGTAAAAGCCTTGGCACCATGCCCAGCACATGGAGAGTCTCTGAGTGTTAGCTTTGGTCTGTTTTGTGCTGGGTGCTAAGGATTCAACAGACAGTTGCCCTTTCTTTCTGCCTCTGACCTCTTGGAAGTCCCTCTCTTCTCACTTCTGCTGTGGTCTCCTCACTTCTCTGCTTCTCTACCGTGATAGCTCCTTAAAATGGATTGCCGCTTACTGAGCACCTGCTGTGTGCCAAGCTTTGTATATGTAAATTATGTTTATCTTCAACAACCCCAAGAGGTAATTATTGTCATATCTACCACCATTTCCCCTTCCTACTGTTTGTTTCAATAAATGAAGCTGAAACTCACATGAGAGTTCCTAAATAGCAGCCCTGAACTTTGAACCACGATCTTTTCAAAACCCATGCTTGTCACTGCCTCACTGCATTGCCTTTCTTGCCCTATCCCTACCTGATTTTCACATCACCCTCAGCTCCTAGTCTGCTATTTACTAGTACTTACTAAGCCCATCTCATCCCATGACCCGTAAGGTTTCTAATATCCTTTGCCCCATGGCTTGGTGGCCTTCTCATCCCAGTGTTTGTGTCTTTTGACTCCCTATGCCCTGAGACCCTGCACCTTAATACCTGTCTTTCTCTTTGCTCAGATATCCTCTTGCCCCATGGGATCCTTGGACCTTCACAGACCACCCTGTGATTTCATTCATTCGAGGGGGTCTCCCACCTCACTGACACTTGACCCCAAATCCTCTCATCCTATTAAGTCCCTTATCCCAGGATTCCATGTACTCTAAAACCCTCTAACTTATTTCATCCTATGATCTCTTCCTATTTTCAGTCTTCTCAGTGCTGTAGCTCTACCCACTTCTGCCATCCTCAGCCACATCCTGTTACCTTCATCTAATTAGCCCTTCATCTAGTAATCTGCTATGCCCAACTTCAGTGAAATGAGCCCCTTCCTTCCCCGTGTGAACCTAGCCCTCGTAAGGTATATGCCCTCCCACTCTAGGGTCCCTCCTCTTCATAACCCTTTTCCAATTTCCTATGAGATCCTACCTCTCAGATTCCCAGATCTCATAGCATGTTTCCTCATTTTCATCAGTGATTTCCTTTTCAAACCTGAATTACCTTTCACCCTTTTGCTTTCCCTGTCTTTCTTACAGTGCCTTCTCTCTGCCAGAACTGCTCTTCTCGTCTCCCCAGCCATCCTCGCTTCACTAATCTTGATAATAAATTGATTCCAATGTAAACCCCCTCCCATTCCAACTCTGCCCCTTTCATCTCCGTTTCTCCTTTGCATGTAACTCCAAGGGCAAGTGAATGACCCTGCTGGTTTTCAGCCCTCATCACTGTCCCACCCAACAACATCCTATTCGGTTTATCCAAAGAACTACGTTCTTGTCTGCAAACTTCTGATCTCAGCCCTTTAGGTAGCAAGGAGAGAGACCTTGAAAATCCTTCTTCAGTTGATCTTGTCTCCTTGAGGCACTCCCATGGTCCTCTCTGGTTTATTAAACAGCTGCCCTATATACCCTATGGTAGAATGCAGACATAGAATTAGCCCCATTATTTTCCAAGTCCTGGAAAGATTTTCCATTCCCTTCCTCTTAGAAGACTGGATGGTGGGTAGTGAAAAGTGACATTAAAGATCCACATTCTGTGGGTCATCAAATTCCCAGGGCTTTTATAATGTACTTCGTGGTTCTACATCAATATGAACAGCAGAGGGCGAAACTAGAATTGGGGAAGACGTAAAATTCTGAGGATTACACATTCTGTAGGTAGATTTTTAAAAAAGGGACCCTTTGCCTCTGTCTTATTTAATCTTTGTTAGGGCACAGAACATATTCTGCCTGGCATCTTAGTTTTCAATGTACTTTTCTCACCACCCTCTCTCCCCACTCTGATTTCCTTGAGAACAGAGGCTGCATTTTTAAATTTTGTTAAATTTACTTTTTAAAGTAGGTTTACAGAAAAATAGTGCAGTAGAGTTCCCATATATTGGCTTTAATCTTAATTATATCCCTCATATTTAGGTGGTAGTTAGTAAATATTTCTAAAATTAACTCAGAAATTCTGCATTAGGTACAAACAAGTAAAACCAGATTATGTATCTATATTTATTTTGTCACCACAACATCCTCCTTTCCCATACCCTTCCCAGCTTATTAATGGGTAAGTCCCTTGTTTAATGGGATTTAAACATTTCCATTTTTAGCCAGTCCCCAGGCGTAGGAATAGGGATGAGTATAAGTGCTTACTGTTACTGTTTTTCTAATTGTACCTGAGAGACTGGTTGGCACAGTTACTAAATACAGTGATAAGGCCAGGGTCTGTCTTATATAGATTAGCTCTCAAAAAAATGGTCAGGTAAAATATTTATCTAGTAGGAGTTGCAGAAAGGATCAGAGACTGGAGGAAACAAAATTAGCAAAACGTTGGTAATTGCTGAAGTTGGGTAATGGGTTCATTACACTGTTCTTTCTACTCTTGTGTATGTTTGTAAATGTCCATCATAAAAAGTTAAAAAAAAAAAGATAACTAGATGAACAAGTGCGAATTCAGCACTGCTCTTTGGAAAACAACTCAAAGCAAAAGGGCTACTGTTACTGAGTGAGTTCTGTTCTCAAAGTTAGTTTATTTAGTCCTGGCCTATCTCTGGCCTTTCTGTTTATGAGATGTCAGAATGCTGAATACAAACATCAGCACCCGCTGGAATTGTCCTGGCAGTGAGCTGCCTTGCCTGCTTCTCAGCCCAGGTATGGCTTCTGATGGCGGAGGGCTGGAAGGGACCTGAGAAGGAGGAAAGCGAGGCCGTGAGAGGGAGGCCCAGGAAGCCAGGGCTGGAGAGGACCTCAGGCTCAGTTAGGGTCCTCCGTTTTTGGCCTAAAGTCACCAAAGTACTGGGAGATCCTAAAGTTAGGGAAATGCATTCATTCCACACATGGTTAGTAAATGCCTGATACGTGTCAGGTACTGTTCCAGTAAAAGATATGTCGAGAAAAATAAAGCAGAGGAGGGAGGTCAGGGAAGGGCCCACTGAAGACGTGCTGCTGGAGCAGAGACCTGAAGAAAGCGGAGGAGTGAGCCAGCTTAGACCAGCCAGAGGCCCTGAGGCAGGAGTGGGGGGGGGAGGCTGAGAATCAGGGCATTAGCCAGTCAGTGTAGCTGCAATAGGGGAGACAGCAGGAGGGGAAGGGGCCTGGGGCAGGCCGCCGTGAGGCTTCTGGGCTAGAGGCAGGGGATATGATGGAGAAGGAGCGCCCGTGCCCTGCGGAGCACAGCCGACTAGCAGCCTGGTTTGCAGCCTGGTAGAACCTCACTGCTAAGTGCAGAGGGGACAGGGCCCTGGAGTCTGACAGTCTGAGGTCACATTAGCCAGGGACTCTGGTTCTTGACCTGGATCTGGGCGGAAACAGTGACCAGACCAGACGGCATTCCAGAGGAAAAAGTAGTCAGCCCGGCTGGGGCGGGTGGAAGAGCTGGAGTGATATGATAGGATTGGGAAGGGGTGGGGAAGGGGTGGGGGAGGGCCTCTGCCAGGACCTTCTCTGAAGGAGCTCATCCTCGAGTAGTAGATGACTGGTTTCAAATCTGATGTCAGGAGTTTCAATTAGATCTGATTCGCAGTAAGTGGAACTGACTCAGGATTCCTGTCTGCACTAAAGAGCTCGGTTAGCTGTACAGCCTAATGGTATTTTTCACTTAGTATCTGTGGGCACATGCTTCGCTGGCTGCTGGTTAAGCCGAAAGGCATGCTTCCCAGGAACTTAATATCATAGTCGATATAGCAGAAAGTAGGAGTGTGTTATTTTCCCCCCAAAGAGTCGAGTGTTAAGGAAAATGCGTACCAGGAAGCCGAATGCCTTCACTGCAGCTGGAAGTTCAGTCCCCGACCCTGTTTATCCCTTGTGTCATTTAAGTGTGGGTGTTTATATTGTAAGGAGAGTCTCTAACCAGCCGAGCAAGCACAGCATACAGTTCCTTCCTAATTGGCAGGTCACTTAAAATTAGTAATCTCAATGGAAAGGGAAATTTTTGTCCTGATAAGTGAAAAAGGGAAGAAGAAAAAAAAAAAGATACAAATCCAAGTGTAGCTGAAGCTATTGCCTTTAACTTGTGGCCTTACCGTGTCAGGTGCTGTTTCCTGAAGCACCTGACAAAACACAAAACCTCGAATGCTTCTTGCTCTGGTAGCTAGCAATCAAGGTACAGAAGTAAGAGTGTCCATATAAGGGTCTGACAAATGTTGCACAGTCGTCTCTGTGTTGGTGGTGGAAGCATGGGACCTGCTCTGGCTCTTCACAGATCAGAATCGGAAAGATCAGCACTGTGTTGGATGGGTCATTCAAAGCCTCCCAGCACGTAGCCTCTCACCACCTGGAATCAGAGCGCTGCTTCTAGTTGCTGGGTTAAGATCTGCCCAGAGCTTGCCCTCTAGTAAAGGGGGTTCATCTCTTAGAATCCCAGATATAACTTATTAACTTGGTACTATTTCTCACTACACAACCATCGAAGAAATGACTTTCCATTTGTTGAGTGGTTGGTAAAGCACAAGACCCACACGGTTAAGATAAGAACGGAGGAACTGGGGGCTCCTTGAGACTGTGGAACAGACCTAAGGCTCAGATACAGAGGGTCTAAGCAGAGGTACTTGAGACCAAAGTTCTCTCCCCTGGGAAGATTATCCTCTCACCGTAGGAAGTACTGTCCTCTAGGCCACGCGGACAGTACGGGAGAAAGGCAGCCCTTGCTTAGCCTGCCTTCGATTTTTTTTTTTTTATGCCAATGGCAGCACACAAAAAGCATTTTATACCTTGCCACTTTTATTTAACATGCTTTGAATATTTCCCATGTTTGTTTGTAAGGAGTTTCCTCATTTGTTTATACCTTCATAGTTTGGAAGTACCACTATTTATTTATTTAACAATCCGATATTGATACGATTTGTTATTTCTAATTTTTTTTTCCATTATTATATGCAGGGATGCCATGAGTAACCTTGGATATGCCACTTTACGCACATGTGCATCCACATGTAGACTAGATATGAATTTGCTGGTCAAATGGTCTGTGCATTTATAATTTTGATGGCTATTGCCAAATTTCCCTCCATAGAGATTGTACCAATTTATACACCCACCAACAATGTAAGACTGCCTGTTTCCCCACATCCTTGTGGAAATTGCTTTAAGAATATACTAATTCTCTAAAGATCAACATAGGGTACTGAAGCATGACACTGTTTCACAAGACACACGGAGCAGCCCAGTTTGAAGATATTGCATTTAAGAAATATATCAAAGTGGACCTGTAGAAAGAGGTGCTTATGAGAGAAGAAAGGAGGAAACTCTGAGAGGGAAGAGTTCCCCTCCTCTGACAGAATTAGAGGAGGAATAGATACCTTGCTTTGGCAGGACCTAAAGAAGATAAGGTGCAGGCAGTAATAGGAAGGCTGTAAGGAGAATAAAGGCAAACCCCAGGACAGAGGGGCTGACCACCATAGTGATCAGGGATAGTGGCCACTGAGGAACTGCCGCTTGACTTGATGTGCTTTATTTTAAGGCAATTTTATTTGCTTATTTTTAAATTAAACTCCTTCCTTTTAGCATAATTGTTCGTACCTTCTTTGGCCTCTTTCTGACCTCCTCTCACTTGGAGGGGAGGTTTCTGTCCATTGGAATTGAGTGAACAGTCAACCTTGTCTGTCTGTGTTCACTTAGCGTTAATTTGTTCACCCTCTGCCACTGATCCCCAAGGGCCTCATCGTCCTCGTGGAGAGCATGTAAGCAAGCATCCTTGTGCAAGTCTTTCTTGCTTTCTCTGCCTTCTGTTTGCGGGGCGGATTACAAGGGTTGAGGTTAGTAGATCCCAGGTCCGAGCTTTCCCCTGGAGTTCGGAGAGCCTGGCGCTCGTCTACTGCCATCAGCAGTGCATGGCAGTGCCTCTCCAGCCTTGCCAGCACTGACCGTTGGATCGTAATACATTTATTTTTGGTGTAATACAATACACCGTGATCATTCTTTCTTGTTCTTTAATTACTAGTGAGAATGAACCTTTTTTGATACTGTTTATTTATATTAGTGTTTTCACTTATGTGAATTCATATGGTAGCCTTTACTTATTTGTCCAGGGGGAATTTGATATTGTTTCTAGTGGTTGCTATGTGTCTCTCTCTTTTTTTTTAAGTAGTTTTATTGAGATACATTCAATCTATCCAAAATGTAAAATCATTGACTTTTAGTATAATCACAGTGTTGTGCATTCATCACCACAAAAAATTTTAGAACAATTTCATTACTCCAAAAAAGAAAAACTCCACCCCCCTTAGCAGTCACCTCTCAATCCCTTATCCTTCCCCAGCCCTACATAACTATTGATCTAATTCCAGTTTTATGCATTGATTTATATTTACATTTTCCATAAATGGAATTATTCAATAAGTAGTATTGTGTGTCTGGTTTCTTTCACTTGGCATGGTGTTTTTGTTGTTGTTGTTTGTGGGGTTTTTTGCCTGGTATTAACATCTTATAACATTAACATAGCATTTGTTCAGTTTCAAAGAAAAACAGTTTTATATGTGCAGTATTACCTATATTCATATTTCACATGAGGTTTTTTTAAATTTTATTTATTTTTTAAATACAACTTTTTAAATTAAAGTTAATAGAACACATAGAATATAACATTAAAAAAACATAAGACCCACCCCCATCATTTTTGTAAATTGTATTTTTTTGATGATACATACATCACAAAAAAGGTTATGTAATAGAAAACATAAGAGGTTCCTATATACTCCCCATTCCTCCCCACTCCTTCCACACCAACAACCTCCGCCATCATTGTGGCACACTCATCGCACTCAGCGAGCACATTTTGGAGCACTGCTGTACCACGTGGATAATAGTTTACCCTGTAGTTCACACTCTCCCCCAGTACATTCAGTGGGTTATGGCAGGATATTTAATGTCCAGCATCTGACCCTGCAGTATCATTTAGGACAACTCCAAATCCTGAAAATGCCCCCACATCACATCTATTCTTCCCTCTCCCTGCCCTCAGCAACTACTGTGGTCACTTTCTCCCCATCAATGATACAATTTCTTCTAGTAGTAGTCACAAAAGTTTTATAGGAAATTATCAGTAAGTCTACTCTAATCCATACTCTATTCCTCCAACCTGTGGACCCTGGGATGGTGATGTCCATTCCACTTCTATATTGAGAGGGCGCTTAGATTCCACATGGATGGTGGATGCAGTTCTCCTGCTTGTCATTGTTGGCACTCTCAGTTCCCTGGTGTGGTGATTGACCATCCTCACCTCCCTGTTAGCTGACCTGCGTAAGTCCAACCAGAGAGTAGGAATTGCAACTCTGCTGTGGCTCAGGGCCCAGCTGGCACATGGATAGTCCAGAGATTTAAGTCTCCTGAGCATACACCAATGCTAGCACCAACCAAAGGTTCAGTAAAAGTGACAGAAGAGGCATGTGTAGAAAGGTCACATCTGAGTCCAATTCCATCACTCAGGGCCCTACTTTGGAATTTGTGTCACATGAGGTTTTGCTGTGCTGTGTAGTCCTGTCTTAGATTTGTTAGCTTTCCTTTTAGTAATAAACATGACCTTCCTTAGACTTTCCCTTTCAACCATTGTCATACCCATATAATAACAATGCTAGTTAAAACACTGTGTTATGCTTTCACCTTTTCTATTCATTTCCAAAGATTGACAATCTTGTTACCAATTCTGCACAGGTTACTAAACTTCAGCTTTCCATTCTTTAACCTCCTTCTATTTTCTGGTGGCCCGATTTCTACTTATTAACTCCATGAATTTACACAACATGTTTAGTTCATAATAGTGCAGTCACAGAGAATTTGTTGTTTTGTGTCTGGCTTGCTTCACTCAACATAATGTCCTCCAGGTTCATCTGTGTTGTCAAGATAACACATTGTAGCTTTGATTTGTATTTCCCTAATGGCTAGTGATGGTGAAACACATTTTTTCATGTGTTTTTTTCACGAGTTATATTTCTTCTTTGGACAAATGTCTTTTCAAGTCTTTTGCCCATTTTTCAGTCAGGTCATTTGTCTTTTTATTGAGTTGTAGCATCTCTTTGTATATCATGGACATTAAACGCTCATTGGCTATGTGATTTCCAAATATATTCTCCCTTTGAGTTGACTGCCTCTTCATCCATTTGACAAAGTCCTGTGAGGTGCAAAAGTGTTTAATTTGAGGAGGTCCTACATTCCTCTTTTTTCTCTTGTTGCTAATGCTTTGGATGAAAGGTCCAAGAAACCACCACCTACCACAAGGTCTTGAAGATGCTTCCCTACATTTTCTTCTAGTAGTTTTATGGTCCTGGCTTTTATATTTAGGCCTTTGATCCATTTTGAGTTGATTCTTGTATAGGGAGTGAGATAGGAGTCCTCCTTCATCATTTTGGTTATGGAGATCCAGTTCTTGCAGCAGCATTTGTTAAAGAGACTGTTTTGTCCTGGTAACATGGACTTGGTAGACTTGACAAAAACCAGTTTGTCATAGAGGTGAGGGTTTATGTCTGGACTCTCAATTCTGTTCCACTGATGGATGTATCTGTCTTTATGCCAATACCATGCTCTTGGCCACTGTAGCGTTGTTATATGTTTCAAATCAGGCAGTGAAAGTCCTCTCACATTGCTCTTCACTTTTAGGATACCTTTGGCTATTTGGATGCACTATCCCTTCCAAATAAATGTGCCAGTTCCCTTTTCTATTATATTTCTGTAAAGTAGGCTCTTGACATTTTGATTGACATTGCACTGAATCTATAAATCAGTTTAGGTAGGATTGACATCTTAACCATAGTTAGTCTTCCAGTCCATGAACAGGGAATGTCTTTCCATTTGTTTAGGTCTTTATTGATTTCTTTTAGCATTATTATGTAGTTTTGTGATATAGGTCCCATACTTCTTTGGTTAGATTGATTCCTAGGTATTTGAGTATTTTTGTAGCTATTGTAATAATGGAATTTTTTCCCCTGATTTTCTCCTCAGATTGCTCAATACTAGTGTACAGACACATGACTGATTTTTGTGTGTTGATCTTGTATCCTACCACTTTGCTGAACTTGTTTATTAGCTCAAGTAGCTTGTCATAGACATTTCAGAATGTTCTAAATATAGGATCATGTCATCTGCAAATAGTGAGAGTTGTATTTCTTCTTTTCCTATGTGAATGCCTTTTATTTTATTTTTTGTCTAATTGCTCTAGCTAGAACTTATAGCACAATGTTGGGTAACAATGGTGACAGTGGGAATCCTTGTCTTGTTCCCAGTCTTAGAGGGAAAGCTTTCAGCTTTTCCCCATTGAGAACAATGTTGGCTGTGGGTTCTTCATATGTTTTTTATCATATTGAGGAATTTTCCTTCTATTCCTATCTTTTGAATTGTTTTTATCAAGAGGGATCCTGGATTTTGTCAGATGCCTTTTCTGCATCAATTGAGATAATCATGTGGTTTTTTTCCTTCAATTTGTTGATGTGGTATATTACATTAATTGATTTTCTTATGTTGAACCAGTCTTGCATACCAGGAATAAATCCCACTTGGTCATGATGTATAAGTCTTTTGATATGCTGTTAGATTCTATTTGCAAGTATTTTGTTTAGAATTTTTTCATCTATGTTCATAAGAGAGATTTGTCTGTAATTTTCTTTTCTTGTAGTGTCTTTATTTGGCTTTGGTATTAGGGTGATGTTGACTTCTTAAAATGTTTTGGGTAATTTTCCCTCTTCAATTTTTTTAAAGAATTTAAACAGGATTGGAGTTAATTTTTCTTGAAATGCTTGGTAGAATTTACTTGTAAAACCATCTGGTCTGATGGATTCAATCTCTTCAAATGTGATTGGTTTGTTAATTTCTTATATTCCTTTAGCATTAATGTAGGTTGTTGTTGTATTTCTAAGAATTTGTCCATTTCATCTAGGTTGTCTAGTTTATTGGTGTACAGTTTCTCATAATATCTTTAAGATCATTTTTATTTCTGTGGGGTCAGTTTTAACAGCCCCCTTCACTTCTTATTTTCTAGCTAAGGGTTTGCCAATTTTGTGGATATTCTGAAAGAAACAGCTTTTGGTTTTGCTGATTTTCTCTATTTTTTTAAATTCTTTTTTTTTTTTTTTAAGATTTATTTATTTCTCTCCCCTTCCCCCCACTCCAGTTGCCTGCTCTCTGTGTCCATTCACTGTGTGTTCTTCTGTGACACTTCTATCTTTCTCAGCGGCACCAGGAATCTGTGTTTCTTTTTGTTGCGTCATCTTGTTGTGTCAACTCTCCGTGTGTGCAGTGCCATTCTTGGGCAGGTTGCACTTTCTTTTGCGCTGGGCAGCTCTCCTTACAGGGCGCACTCCTTGCACGTGGGGCTCCCCTACACGGGGGACACCCCTGCATGGCACAACACTCCTTGCACGCATCAGCCCTGCACGTGGGCCAGCTCCACACGGGTCAAGGAGGCCTGGGGTAGGTGGACACCCTATCCATTGGGCCAAGTCTGCTTCCCTAAATTCTTGATTTCATTTATTTTTACTCTAATCTTTATTATTTCTTTCCTTCTGCTTGCTTTGGGAATGGTTTGCTGTTCTTTTTCTAGTTTATGTAGTTGTCCAGTTATATCTTTTAGTTTAGTTCTTTCTTTTAATGTAGGTGTTTAGGGCTATAAATTTCTCAAGACTGTGTTTTATGTATCCCTTAAGTTTTGATAAGTTGTATTCTCATTTTCATTTGTCTCAGTATAGTTACTGATTTCACTTACAGTTTCTCCTCCAAGTCTCTCTACTGTCTTTGTTAGCTGTAAGGCTTCCTTTAATATTCCTTGCAAAGGTAGATTCTTTTTTCACAGACACTCTTCATTTTTGCTGGTTTGAGAATATTTTCAACTCACCGTTCATACTTGAAGGACAGTGTTGCTAAGTAAAGAATTCTCAGCTGGCAGTTCTTCTCTTTCAGTATCCTAGTGTCTTCTTCCTTCCATAATTTCTGAAGAGAAATCTGCACTAAAGTCTCACTGGGCATCCCTTGTATGTGATGGTTTGCTTCTCCCTTACTGTTCTCAGAATTTTCTCTTTATCTTTGACGTTTGATATTCTGTGTAATGTGTGTCTTGGGGTAGGTCTATTTGGATTTATTCTGATTGTGATATGCTATGCTTCTTTGACATGTACATTCATTTATTTCATGAGTAATGGGAAATTTTCATCCATTATTTCCTTAAATACTTTCTTCCCCTTTTCCCTTCTCTTCTCCCTCTCTAACTCCCATGACATGTATGTTGTTGCATTTCATGTTACTGTTCAACTCACTGAGTCCATGATCAATTTTTTTCCATTCTTTTCTTGCTCTGCTCTTTTCTTTCTTGAATTTCAGCTGTTCTGTCTTTCGTATCACTTATTCTTTCTTCTGTCATTTAGCATATACTGTTTTATGCCTCTAATGTGTTTTTATCTCACCTATCATATCTCTCATTCACATGAGCTCTGTTATGTTTCTTTTTTTTTTTTACATTTTTTTTCAGTCCCCTTCCCCACCCCCACCCCCAGTTTTCTGCTGTGTCCATTCGCTGTGTATTCTTCTGTGTCCCCTTGTATTCTTGTCAGTGGCACCTGGAATCTGTATCTCGTTTTTGTTGCGTCATCTTGCTGTGTCAGCTTTCCATGTGTGTGACGCCATTCCTGAGTAGGCTACACTATTTTTTGTGCTGGGTGGCTCTCCTTATGGGGTGCACTCCTTGCTCATGGGCTTCCCTACGTGGGGGACACCCCTGTGTAACACAACACTCCTTGCGCACATCAGCACTGCGCATGGGCCAGCTCATCACACGGGTCAGGAGGCCCTGGGATTGAACCTTGGGCTTCCTATGTGGTACAGGCGGATGCCCTATCCGTTGGGCCAGATCCGCTTCCCAGCTCTGTTATGTTTCTATTCAAGTTTTCAAATTCTAATTTGTGCTCACTCAGTGTCTTGATGTCCTTTATCTCTTTAGCCATATTGTCTTTCAACCCATTAATTTGATTTTGGAATTTTGTGTGCATCTCAGTGATTAGTTGTCTCAAATCCTGTGTCTCTTCTGGGGCTTTGATATATTCCTTTTCTTGGGCCATGTTCCATTTTCTTAGTATGGCTTATAATTTTTTGCTGACGTCTAAGCATCTGATTAGGATGGTGAGATTACTCAGATGCTCAATTTATCTCTCTTTCCTAGGGATTTAGAGGTAGGAGGCTGTGTGTTGCTGCTGTTCTTTGATTCTTGGTTCAATCTGTTCTGGGTTTTCAGGATTGTCTCTGTTAGGTGCTCAAATCTGGGCCCTGGACCCAGTAATGGGTTGCAGACCCACCTCCTAGGGCCTTGGGGAGAGAGGCTGTAAGGCCAGGAAAAACCTCTCAACTTAACTTTCCTCACATGCTTTTCCTTGGTCTGCCAGCAGATGGCGCCCTCTGACAGCCCTCTCAGTCAATGCTGCAGGAGGCTAAGAGCCTCAGAATTCCAACTTTCTCAGAGGCAGTTCTCCAACCTTTTCCTGGGTAGGGAATAATTCCACTCTCCTCTGCATCCTCAACAACTAGTCCCGGTCAGTAGAGAGGGAGATTGAGGGGTTTGGATGTCTTCAGTCCCTTGCTGGCTCCCAAGGAAAACAATGGTGCGGCCTCCCCCAGCCTGGAAGGGCTCCTGGGACACAGCAGACCAAATTTGTGGTCAAAAGCCTTAGGCTGTATCCCCCTCTTGCCTTTTTTTGGAAGGTGGTTCTCTGGGGCCCTCTTGTCTGCAGCCACAGGCCCCACACCCTGAAAATTCCTAAGTGTCTATATATGAATGGGGGAGGATGCCGGCAATTGGGGGGGGGTTATTAAGATTTACTTTTTTATTTATTTCTCCCCCCCCCCCCCCACGCCCCCATTGTCTGTTATCTGTGTCCATTCATGCAGCAGTGGTCTTTAACTCACAGTTTTGTCATTGCAATTTTTTTCCTTTGCTCCTTTATCTTCTGGGCAGTGTCCAGCCTTCCCCTGGTGTCCTAAGCCCTAGAATTTTTTTCCCCCAGGCCATTTCTGTCTGTCCTCTAGCTATTTTTCTGGGAGAGAAGAGAGTTCTGTGCCTTTCTAATTCACCATCTTCCTGGAAGTCTTGCCTCCTGTCTCCTTTGTTCTCTTTAGTTTCTGGAAACTTCCTTTTTTTTCTTAAAGGATGTGCTGGGGATTGAACCTAGTACCTCATTCATACATGGGAAGCAGGCACTCAGCCACCTGCTCCTCCCTCTTTAGTGTTGGAAACCCGGAGTACCAAGTCTGAATCATTAGGTTTTTGTGTGTGCATTGAAGTCTTTCTCCATAATAACAAACGCTGAATCATTTTACTGCAGGTCTTCCAAATCTGGTTCTAATTTGTTTGCCACTAGTCTCTCTCAGCCTTCCTCCCTCCCACTCAACATTTCTTTGTTCTCATGAGAAGTGTTCTAAGTTTCCAAATGAGGAATTTCCTAGTAGAAATTGTCATAGATTTTTTCTGATCAGAGATAAACATTCTTCTTTTTCCAAGTTAATGTTTTGTGTTCTCTTTGCCTTCTTCCCTTCCTCCCTCCTCTTCCTCTTCACTTGCCCCCTGGGCTGACTGAGGCAGAGTATAGAAAGCCTTGTTCCAAATGTCCAGGGAGTTCTGCTTGGTGTAGGATGCTAGAATAGCTGCCAGGTGCCTGTAGTCTGGAAACAGCCCAACTCGGGTATGGATCGAATGAGATCTGAACTGTGGCGAAGTGGAGAGACTCAAATGCCATGGCTACTCTTATTTTTCTAACTTTCACATCCCTTCTTTTACTACTTTGAGGAGGCAGTTTAAGCACCTCTTATTTCATGGAGAAAGCTAAAGGTCCAAAGTAAAGCATCGTTGAAAGAAAGGAAAAGGAGCTAAACGGCTAGCAGGATGCTGGCACACGTCTGGCATCCATGAAGGATCCTTGTCGTACTCAGCCGGGCGCTGTGCAGGAGTCTTCAGAGATTGGGTAAGGTCAGAGAGCAACAGCAGATTGTTTTAAAGGTTTGGATTATGAGGCAATGGAAAGAAAATGGAGTGAGATGAGGTTATTTAACCTGGATGGGAGAAAATGCAAAGGAGCAGAGATATGTTTTCTTTGAGTCTAAGAAGAGTTATTTGAGGAAATAAAGCTACTAACTATTCCCTCTGTCCATTGTGGGCAGGTCAAGAAGGACTGGGTTTAAGTTCAGTAGGTGAGATGGAAGTTAAACAACTGCCATTCAAGCATTTTGAGTGCCAGCATTGTTTTAGTCACAGCTGTTTCGCAGAAGGAAGAAATGCACCAGATATTGAGAGGTACGTTCTCAGGCCTAGGATTGAATCCTGGCTGCAGCACTTACTGAATGTGTGACCTTGGGAAGTTCACTCTGTAGGCTTTAGTTACCTTATCTGTAAAATGGGGGTAATGATGGTGCCTGCCTCCTCATAGGGTGTTTCGTTTTGATTGATTGTTTTTTCTTTTTAGGAGGTACCAGGGATTGTACATGCAAAGCAGGCGCTCAACCCCTGAGCTACACCACTCCCCTCGTAGGGTTATTTTAAGAGGAAAAGAGTTGAGATAGGTAAAGTGCTTTGAACACACAGCACATACTAAGGGCTACGCGTGTGACAGGGGCGTTAGCAGGAGCACTGCGTGGGATCTTAGGTCGTCTGGGCCGCCGCTTCATCTGTCAGCTAAGGAGGCAGGCACGGGAGGTGCAACTGAGTTCGGAGGCCAGTTCTGCTGACTTCTAGTGCAAGCTGTTGCCATTCTTCCTGTCTTCCTTCTAGAAATGCACTGCTCCCAGAGCTTTTCCCCTCTGCTTCCTCTTCCTTGCCCTCCTCCTCAGAGCCGGTTTATAGAGTACGTCGTATGTGCCGCACTGTGCTAAGTGCTTACACACAGGACCGTGTTTAATCTTGACAGCAACCTGTGAAGCAGATGCCACTGCTATCCCCATTTTTAGAAGGGGCATCTGAAGCTCAGAGGGGTTCAGTTACTTGCCCAAGGCTGCACAGCTTCTAACAGATAGAGCCTGGGCTGGAAGCCAGGCTG
This sequence comes from Dasypus novemcinctus, assembly GCF_030445035.2. NCBI lineage: Eukaryota > Metazoa > Chordata > Mammalia > Cingulata > Dasypodidae > Dasypus > Dasypus novemcinctus. Next base: position 7,187,509 of record NC_080683.1, read on the forward strand.
GCTGAGCCCGTGATCTTAACCACACCACTGATTTTCCTTGGAAATCCCCACAGAATGCAGCCATGCTAAATTAAACTAACTGTTGCTGCAGAAGCCACGGGCCCTAGCCATGAAGATTTAAAGCCATTTTACATCCCTTTGCCCTGCAGTTAGCTGTAGACAGCGACCTGACTCTCTCAGGTGTGTCCTCTTTGTTACACTGAACCATTACCAAATGCATTTCTCACCCTGCTTGAAAGAATGAAGGTTAGCGGTCCTGCGGAAGGTGAAGAGAGGCCAGGACCAGAGCTTGCATGAGATCGGGGCCAGCTGGAAGTCACCAGGGCCGTGGGCAGGGTCCGAGTCGCTGCCAGGATCCTAACAGACTAGACGGGACTACCTGGTGCCAGAGTTCCTGCCGAGGCCAGGGGGTCTTGACGCGAATCCCTGGGGTTCCACTTTCTTCAGGAAAATACACAGACTCCCACCAAAAAAGTACTTTCAGGTGACTTCAGGGTTCGTAAACCCCCAGTTAAGACGCTCTGTACTGGGCTTTCAGGTCAACAGAGGCCAAAGTACAACTTCCTTTGGCTGTCCCACATTGCGGTTCATCCAGCACGATCCCCTCCTGCCACGCTGCCCAAGTTCAACCCCAGCAAGATCAAAACTGTGTCCCAAGGTGGCACCGCTGGGAAGTCGGGGCCACGTGGGCCCTGGCCCCCAAGATCAGCTTCCTGGGTCTGACTCCAAAAAAGGTTGATGGGGACATTGCTAAGGCAACTGGTCCCTGGAAGGGTCTCTAAGGATTATGGTGAAATTGACCTTTCAAAACAGACAGGCCCAGCTCGAGGTGGTCCCTTCTGCTTCTGTCCTGATCCTCAGAGCCCTTCAGGAACCACCCAGCCACAGAAAGCAGCAAAACAAGACGCAGCACGCATCTTTAGCCAGAGAACTCTCTGGAATCATTAAGGAAATTCTGGGGACTGCCCAGTCTGTGTGCTGCAAAGCTGATGGACTTCATGATAACATCAACAGCGGTGCACCAAAAAAAAAAAAAAGTGGTACGCTGCAGTGCCCAGCTAGTTCAGAACTATAAGGGAAAACATTCCAATAAGTGCATTTGTCAGCCAAAAGAAAAGAACCTCTGTACTAGGCAGCATAGCAGTATTTATTTAAAGGTACAGATTCTGGAACCAAACGGCCTGGATTCAGATATTCAAATCCTGCTGTCTTACTTATTAACTGTGCAACTGTGAGCAAGTTACTTAACCTCTCTGGCCATCAATTGCTTCAACTGTAAAATGGATAATTACTGTTTAATTATAGGGTCCTTGTGAGGATTAAATGAGTAAAATATGTAAAATGCCTAGTACATGGTTAGCTCTACAGTAGTGTAATTCATCCTTACTGTTAGTAATAGTAATAGTATTGGTATCCCCAGAGTATAACCCATTCAATAAATGTTTATAGACAGAATGAATGAATAATTTTAGTTGAGACACCAAATCTAGAATAGAGTATCCCAGCCAATGTGTTGCAGACGGCTATAGTTATGCCAAGATACTGACCAACTCAGCCCTCAGGGCAGCCAAGTCCCAGCTGACTCCTTCTGGCTTCAGGCAGCAGCATCTTCTCTCTAGGTCTGGAAGGTTGGCGAAGGGAATCCTAGCCCCTGAACCTAGGGTAAGGGCGGGGGGCTTCCTGCAGCCTTCACAGGAGATGGGGACTACAGCTAGCGGCAGGTTCTCGGCTCAGCAGATCCTGCTGGCGGGAAGCTTCAGCTCTTCCCTTCTCCCACCTGAGGACCCAGTGAGTCACTCAGCAAGATTTGTGGGGAGCCCTCTGTGTGAGGTCCTGGAGCAACCACGGTGAGCCAGAAACCAGACCGGACCTCCAAGCCTCGTGTAGGCAAGTCGTTGAACAGGGAGTGATAAGTGCTGGTGTAGGTGACTGCAGAGGTGCGCGTGCCAGCGGGGGTGGTGCCCCATTTTCAGTCATCCGCTCGTGCCCTGGGTATCCTTGCAGCTTATTCTGTGACTATCTATTTCCAGATTCATGACCTAGAAGGAAATCCCTTAACTCAGCTGTGGCTCTTGGTGCTGGCCACAAGCCAACTTCATGTCTGAGTGCACGAGCAGTAGTTTGCCATGGAGAGTTTGGGTCTGCAGGCGGTGACCCTCAGTGATGGGACGACAGCCTATGTCCAGCAAGCTGTCAAAGGTGGGTATTTCCGAGGACCACAGAACCCATTCTGCCCTCCACCTGCCCGCCCCACACCCATCACCACAACTGGGCCTGCATGAGCATCTCATGAGGTGCTTAATGAAAAGGGAATAAAATGCCACTCAGGTAAGCTAGAAAATCAGAGTTCCCAGCTGTAGGAGCCATGACCTCTCAAAGTCAGACATCCTTATGTGTAGTATAAGTTAATAAGCATTTCTGGAATGAATAAACACAGTGCTAGCCATGATTTCCCACTTTCCAAATATTTTCTGTCCAGTTTCTCAGTGTTTTCTAGAAGCTGTTTATCATCTTAAATCAAGCAAGTTTAAGCACGCCAACTGTTGAGCATCTACAGTATACAAAACACTCTTCTAGATTCAGGTGGGAGGCACCCACGCACAGAGCTCATTCCTTAGTCCCTGCAAGGTTGCCAGGGTCAGCAAATAAAAATACAAGTTTGAATTTTAGATAAACAACAAATTATTTTTCATTATAAGTATGTCCCAAATATTATGGGAAAAACATACATGAACATAGGATGAAATACTAAAAAATACTAAAATAATAATAAAATACTAAAAAAATGTTGTTTATCTGAAATTCAGATTTAACTGGGCATCCTGTAGTTTTTCTGGCCACCCTAAAACCCCCACTCTCAATGAACTAAAAATTAAGTGGACGTGGAGTCAGAACAAAGAGTTGTTGAAGGGCAGCGCCTTCAAGCCAGGCACGTGCAGTCACAAAAAGTGCCTCCTGGGAAGCGGATGTGGCTCAGGTGATTGGGCTTCCGCCTACCAGACAGGAGGACCTGGGTTTGATCCCTGGGGCCTCCTGGCCAAAAAAAAAAAAAAATCGTGCCCGCCCAGCAAGCCAAGTGCCTGCGCAAATGCCTGCGTGGTGAGCCAGTGCCCCCGCAAGCGAGTGACACAGCGAGATGATGACACAGCAAAAGAGACAAAGGGGAGAGTCCAGGCAAGGCACAGCAGAAACCAGGAACTGAGGTGGCGCAGCTGACAGGAAACCTCTCTCCACATCAGAGGTCTCCAGGATCGAATCCCGGTGAATCCTAGAGAAGAAAAACGAGAAAAGAAGACAAAAAGAATAGATACAGAAGATCACACGGTGAAAAACAGCAGGGCAAGGGGGGCGGGAAGCGCCTCCTTTTCCACCGGCATTTTCAGGTGTGCCTCTCTGGCACACTCGTCTTCCTTGGACAGCACCATGGAAACTCTGCCTTATTCCTGGTCTTTATTTTGCCTTTTCTGGACACCACAAGCATCACCATCCTTGTGATTGCATTGTCATTGCAACATTGCCCTTCATTTCCTCATGTCATCATAATGTATTTTAGCTCCCAAGTTTACAGATATGTCGTTTATTTCATTTTAAATTGTCTTCCTCCATATGATAACTAAAGAGGCCCCTTAATCATCAGTAGGTTCTCTCTAAATGACAGTGTATATGCATCGCTTTTGGAAAGTTTCTCATCAAGAGCTGTCTATGATGTGTAGGCTCTGGCTGGCTTCATTCTCTTGAGAATGGAATTTCTCTAGAATACTTCGGAATCCTCTAACCCTCTGTCTGCAAGTCCTATCACAAGTCTTGCCCCTGTGTTGCCAACTCAATGAGATGGAAGAACTTAGGAACTATAGATAGGGCTGTGTTTACCCCTTGGATCCAGTTCATTCCCCTACCTCAGGCTTCCACTGTGAATTAATGGTTGAATCATTTAATCAAAAGTACGTGATCACACTGCCTGAGAAAAGCACATTCTTTTCTTATGCCTTCCCTTTTCATGTCTTGGTTTCTTTACCTCCACCTCCCCATTTATTTTTCTCATTGATCTCCCTGCCTCTGATCCCTGCTCCTCTGCACTGTTGCAGTGTGCACATGCATCTATGTGCATACACACACATGTGCATGTACCAACCAGGGTAAATTGGCTGCTGGGAGCCAGAACCACACTAGTAAAGGGTCTCTCTAACTAGTGAGTCCCTCTGAAGCTCTTGACAGAGGCACTTTTGTCTGTCAGCAGGCTGCTTTGTCTAGGTCCAGCTTAGCCAGCAGCAGCCCTAGGATTTTATGAGACTTATCTATAATTAGGGTAAGCATAAGTGTATTCTGGACACTTCTGAGAGTGAGAGAGTGCACTGTTAATAAATGCACTAAGACTGTGTCAGACAAATGGACACCCATGATCATTTCTCAGTGAGGGTTATAAGGGTCACTCCAGTCAGCTCCTCTACCTTCCCATCTCTCTTCATTGTAGTCTCTGATGTTAGAGGAAATTCTAGGTTAAAATCTTTTCTTAAACAACTATTAACATTTCATTTTCTTCCTTGAAGCAGTATGCACTCTGCTAGCAGAAGATCTGCTGGTGCTTTCAGAATCCCAAGGAGCCAGTGACCTTGCCAGCACAGACAGTGTGTTAAAATGCAGAGGTGTAGACTTCCAGGAAGATGGCAGAGTAGAAAGACATGGCACTCTCTCCTCTCCCAGAAAAATAGCTAGAGGACAGGCAGAAACGGCCCGGAAAAAAAATGTTCTAGGGTTTAGGACACCAGGGGAAGGCCAGACACTGCCTAGAAGAGAAAGGGGCAAAAGAAAAGAATCTCAGTGGCAAAACTAGGAGTTAAAAGTGCAGCTGCAAGTACAGGTGCAGCTGCTGGCGCCCTCCTCTCCTTACGGACAGTTTTGAATTCTCAGGCCTCCGGCCAGCAGCTCCAGGCAAAAGGGAATGTAGGGATCCACACCCTCAGGAAGTGGGGAGAGAGGGACGCAGCCCAAGGCCGACTCAGCTTTTGACCCACAGATTTGGTCTGCTGTGTCCCACGAGCCCTTCCAGACCAGGAGAGGCTGCACCGATCGTTGCTTGCCTTGGGAGCTGGCATGAACTTAAAAGAGCCGACGCTCTCTATCACCCTCCCTCCTGACCGGGACTCCTGGTTGAGGATGCAGTGGGGCGTGGAATTATTTCCTACCTGGTGAAAGGAGGGGGCTGCCAGCGAAGGTTGATCTGTCTCTGAGAAAGCTTGAGTTATGGGGCTCTCTCCAGGCAGGATCCTGTGTTGCTTTAAGCCAGTCTGTGTTGTTGCCGCGAGCACATTCCAACCAGGCTTTGAACTGAGAGGGCTGTTGAAGAGCGCCGTCTGTTGGTGGAACAAGGAAGTGCATGTGAGGAGATTAAAAGTAAATAGAGGCTTTTCCCGGCCTTTACAACCTCCCTCCCCAAGACTCTTCAAAGCGGGTGTGAAACCCGTTACTTGGTCCAGGGCCCAGATTTAAGCAACTAACAGGGACAATCCTAAAGACACAGAACAGGTTGAACCAAGAATCAAAAAACAGCAGGAATACAAAGCCTCCTGCCACTAAATCCCTACAAAGGAGAGAGAAATAGAGCATCTAAGTAGACTCACCATCAAAATGAGATGTCTAGGCATCAGCAAAAACTAAAAGCCGTGCTAAGAAAATGGAAGATATGGCCCAAGCAAAGGAATATATCAAAGCCCCAGAAGAGACACAGGATTTGAGACAACTAATCACCAAGATGTACAGAAATTTCCAAAATCAATTATTGAGTTGAAAGACAATTTAGTTAAAGAGATAAAAGACATCAAGAAGACATTGAGTGGGAAGCGGACTTGGCCCAGTGGTTAGGGCGTCCGTCTGCCACATGGGAGGTCCTCAGTTCAAACCCCGGGCCTCCTTGACCTGTGTGGAGCTGGCCCATGAGCAGTGCTGATGCACGCAAGGAGTGCCCTGCCATGCAGGGGTGTCGCCCGTGTAGGGGAGCCCCACGCACAAGGAGTGCGCCCTGTAAGAAGAGTCGCCCAGTGCGAAAGAAAGTTCAGCCTGTCCAGGAATGGCGCCGCACACACGGAGAGCTGACACAAGATGATGCAACGAAAAGAAACAGATTCCCATGCCACTGACAAAACAGAAGCGGACAAAGAAGAACATGCAGCAAATAGACACAGACAACAGACAACTGCGGTGGGGGGGGGAAGGGGAGAGAAAGAAGAATTTGAAAACCTGAGTAGAAAAATAACAGCTCATGGCAATGAAAGACATGATAGGTGAGATCAAAAACACAGAGGCTTATAACAGCAGACTTGAAATAATAGAAGAAAGAATAAGTGATACAGAAGACAACAGCTGAAATTGAAGAGAGAACAGAAAGGAATGGAAACATTTGAGCAGGGGCTCAGGGAGTTGAATGACAACACGAAACCCAACAATGTATGTGTCATGGGAGTTCCAAGATAGAAGAGAAGGGAAAAGGTCAAAAAAAGTGAGGAAATAATGGCAGAAAATTTCCAAACCCTTATGAAAGAAATGAATTTACATGTCCAAGATACACAGCACACTCCTCTCAGAATATATCTGAATAGTCCTACCCCAAGAAACATAACTACTCAGGATATCAAACGTCAAAGGTAAAGAGAAAATTCTGAGAGCAACAGGGGAGATGCGAACCATCACATACAAGGGACGCCCAGAGAGACTTAGTATTTATGTTGCATCAGAAATCATGGAGGCAAGAAGACACTGAAAGAGAAAAATTGCCAGCCAAGGATTCTTTATCTGGCAAAAGTGTCTTTCAGATATGTAGGTGAGTTTAAAACATTCACAAATAAATAATAAGAAAATTCATAAAAAATAATCTAATTTTAAAAAGATAATTAAAAAAAAAAGAATCCACCTTTGCAGGAAGTATTAAAGGGAGCCTTACAGTCCAAAAGAAAAAGACAGGAGAGAAAAGCTTGGAAGAGAGTGTAGAAGGCAAGAGTAAAAAGATGAAAGTAAGATATGACATAGGAAAACCAAAGTATAAAATGGTGGAAGTAAATAATGCATTTACAATAATATTGTTGAATGTGAATGGATTAAACTCCCTAATCAAAAAATATAGGCTAACAGATGGATTAAAAAAAACATGAGCCGTCCATATGCTGCCTACAAGTGACTCAGGTGAGACCCAGGGGTACAAACCGGCTGAAATGAAAGCTGGAAGGAGATGACTCCATGCAAATAGTAACCAAAAAAGAGCAGGGGCAGCTGTACTAATAGTGGACAAAACAGCCTTTAAAGGCAAAACAGTTCTAAGACATACAGATGGCCGTTGTATAGTAATAAAAGAGACAGTCCACCAGGAAGAAGTAACCGTCATAAATACCATGCCCCTGACCAGGGTGCCCCAAAATACGTGAGGCAAACTCTGGCAAAACTAAAGGGAGGAATAGACATCTCTACAAAAATAGTCGGAGACTTCAACATGCCACTCACATCATTAGATAGAACAACTAGACAAAAGATCAACAAGGAAAAAAAGAACATGAAAAATATGATAAATGAGTTAGACGTAACAGACATACAGAACGTTGCATCCCCAAATCAGCAGTTGTACATTGTTCTCAAGTGCTCATGCATCTTTCTCCAGCATAGACCACATGTTAGGTTAAAAGCAGGTCTAAATAAATTTTAAAATATTGAAATTACACAAAGCACCTTTTAAGATCATAATGGAATGAAACTGAAAATTAATAATAGACGGGAAAGGGGGAAATTCTCAAATACTTCGAGGCTAAACAATGCACTCCTAAATAATCAGCGGGTCAAAGAAGAAATTGTAAGTGAAATCAGTAAATATATTGAGCAAATGGAAGGACACAACTTATCAAAACTTATGGGATACAGCAAAGGCAGTCTTGAGAGGGAAATTGATAGCCCTAAACTTCTATTTTAAAAAAGAGGAAACAGCTAAATCAAAGCTCTAACTAAACAACTGGAGAAACTAGAAAAAGGACAGCAAACCATTCCCAAAACAAGCAGAAGGAAAGAAATAGTGAAGATTAATGCAGGGAAATAGATGTAGCTCAAGGGATAGGGCTTCCATCCACCATATAGGAGGACCCAGGTTCGATTCCTGGGGCCTCCTGATGAAAAAGAAGAAGAGGAAGCGTGCCTGTGCAGTGAACCAGTGCCCATGTGGTAAGCCAAGTGCTCGCATGGTGAGCCAGTGCCCGTGCGAGTGAGCCACGCAGCAAGATGATGACGCTACAAAAGACAGATGGAGGGGAGAGTCAAGCTGAAGCTTAGCGGAGACCAGGAACTGAGGTGGCGCAATTGACAGGGAACCTCTCTCCATACCAGCGGTCCCCAGGATCAAATCCTAGTGAATCCTAGAGGAGAGAAAATGAGAAGACAGAAAGAGAAATGGATACAGAAGATCACCCGGCAAATAGACACAGCAAAAAAATAGGGTGGGGGGGGAGGAAGGAGGATAAATAAATCTTTTTTTAAAAAAGATTAATGTAGAAAAATGAAGTTGAGAACATCAATTAAAAAAAATGAGAAAATGAACAAAACCAAAAGCTGGTTCTTTGAGAGAAATAAAATTGACAAACCCTTAGGTAGACTAACAGAGAAAAAAAGAGAGAAGATGCAAATCAGGAATGAAAGGGGCTAAGTTACAACTAACCCACAAAAAAACGCAGAGGTAGCCTCTGCTTGCTGGGCGGGCAAGGAGAGAGTGCGTCGTTCTTCCCTGTCTCTGCTGCCTTTCTCTTTACGTCTTCCCTTTGTCTCCACCTCCGCCGTGTCCAGGGGGTTGTAGAACTATTACCCCAGGAAGACTCGGTCTGGGGACGAAGGCTGTGGATTCCTCTGATGGGGAAACAGCAGCACAGAGCTGAGCTAAGAGCAGCTGCTTGGTCCTTTTACGTCACAAGATCTCAGATTCCTGAACCTGAAGAAAGGGATGAACAAACTACTTGCCATTAACTCTTCAGACTCTCTCCCTTCCTTTCCTCTTTCCCTTTCTCACTTCCTTTTCCCTTCCCGTACTCTCAAATTCATCAGGCACAGGGAGCAGCCTAGTTCTTTGCATAGAGCTTTTGCTCTTAGACGTACTTTCCTGTAAGAATCTGAGAGGAAAGCAGGGTAGTATCTTTGGAAACCTAGAGTCTTGTCAATTTTTACACTGCTTGTTGTGTTGTTACCTTAGGGGAATGAATTTTTTTATTAGAAAATTTAAAGGAAAGTACCAAAAATCAAAGAAAGGGGGGCAGGTATGGCTCAGTGGTTGAGTACCTGCTTCCTATTTATGAGGTCTCAGGTTCAGTCCCCAGTACCTCCTAAAAAATAATAATTTAAAAAAAAAGAAATTCAGGGACTCAGAGCCGTGAGAACCGCCGTCATGGCTGTTGGCGAGAGCAGCGAGGTGCTGCAGCGCGTCGACCACGGGATGAGGTGCAGCCTGCAGCACGCCGTATCGTCCCTGGCACCTTCCCAGCTTTTGACAAGCATATGAACTTGATCCTCTATGACGGCGATGAGTTCAGGCAGATCAAGCCAAAGAACTAAAAACAAGCAGAAAGGGAAGAGAAGCGTGTCCTTGGCCCGGTGCTGCTGCGAGGGGAGAACCTGGCCTCGTGACAGTGGAGGGGCCTCCCCCAAAGACGCTGGTATTGCCCGAGGGCTGCCTGCTGGAGCTGCAGGGGCCCAGGCGTCAGGAGAGCGGCTGGCAGAGGCATCCCAGCTGGTGTTCCCGTGCCCCAGGCCCCTGCAGGACGTGCAGGGCCAGTCCGTGGGGTCAGCGGGCCATCCCAGCAGGTAACAACCCCTCAGGGAAGAGGCCCTGCTGCAGCCGCTGCTGCTGCTGCCACAGCCGGTATTGTGGGAGCCCCAACCCAGTACCCAGCTGGCCATGTGGGGGCCGAGGAGCGCCCCTCCAGGCGTGATGGGCCCACCTCCTGGAATGAGGCCTCCCATGGGTCCCCCAGCGGGGACTCCCCCAGACGAGGAGCTCCTATGGGCTTGCCCTCTCCAGATGCGGCCCCTCCCCCGGGCATGCGGGGATCCCCTCCCCCCGGCATGTGCCCACCAAGGCCCTAGACTCATCTCAGCCCTCCTCAGCTCCCTGTCTCTTTTCCTGCAAGGCTGTACATGGTCCTTTTATTTCCTTGGGGCTTGTAAACTAGTTTATAATAAACTCTTAAGACGCTATTATAAGTGGGGGAAGAAAATTAAGGGAGCGGATGTGGCTCAAGCAGTTGAGCGCCTGCTTCCACATGGGAGGTCCAAGGTTGAGTTCCTGGTGCCTGTTACACAGAAAAACAAACGAAAACCCGCTCAGGGGAGCCAATGTGGCTCAGCGGTTGAGCACTAGCTTCCCACATACGAGGTCCCAGTTTCAATCACCGGCCCTAGTACCTCAAAAAAAAAAAGAAATTAATGAAGGAAACATTACCCAACAATGGCAGTAAAACAAGGCTTGTGTGGCCACATAATAGTCACATTCACGTAGCTCCACATTGTTTTACTTTGTTTTTTCTGAAATACAGTTTGAGATTATTGTAATAAAAGCTAAGATTTCTTGAGGTTTGACCATGTACCTGGCACTGTTCCATGTATTTTATACTCATTAATTCATTTAACCCTCATGCCCCCTCTATGAGGAAGACTTAATTTTTAATCCCATTTTAAGAAGAGGAAACTGAGGCACAGCAAGAGTTTGAGTAAGCTGTCTAAGGTCACATAGGTAGTAAGAGAGAGCTAGAATTCAAACCCAGAAGGCCTGGCTGGTATCAGTCCACTGCTTTTAACCAGTGGGTTATACTGCCTTGTGGAAGGGTCTGGGTTTTGTCCCATTGCCACAGTGGAAAACAAGGCCATGTATTTTGATTTGAATTAGTTTGAGCCATGTCTGAATTTTGACCTTTTGGGGGCCTTTTCAGGTTTAAAGGTATCCTTTGGTCTCCATTTAGTTCAATCTCAGCAACCTATTAGGTTGGAAGTCCCCACTTAGCCAGATCTGGGTACAGTAATAACCGAAGTTGCTCTTCCTGTGAGTAACAGGGAGGGCGTCTGTTGGGAGTTGGAGGGTCCCTGCATGGCAGAGTGTCTTCCCTCCCCAGGGCTTCCGAGACCCCGGCCTCGGGAGGTAGGGAGCAAGGTAACTCAGAGAACGTCACCTTGTCTGTGCTTAGACAACCACACTGAAGCCCGGGGATTCCAGCAGCCTCTGCTGAAAGCAGGCAGGCGTTCTCAGCCCTCCTCGGGGCCTGGCCCACTTCTCTGTTTCCACAGGAGACAAGCTGCTTGAGGGGCAAGTGATCCAGCTCGAGGACGGGACCACTGCATACATTCACCAAGTGACAGTGCAGAAAGGTGAGGGCACCAGCCTCCCCCTGGCGCACACGTGCTCTGCAGAGGGAGGCCGGGCAGCCCCTGCTCAGCGACCCCTCTGCCACAGAGAAAGGCCGGCATTGCTCTCATTGCAGAATCTCTCTCCTTTGAGGATGGACAGCCCGTGCAGCTGGAAGATGGCAGCATGGCCTACATTCACCGCACACCCAAAGGTGGAGTCACCGTCACCCGGGCTGGCAGGGCAGCAAGGGAGACGGTTGGGGATGGGTGGCATACCATGGCGATTGAGGTATAGACGTGGGAGCTGTGCCCAGGGCACCTCCAGGCTCACCTGGGTTAGTAGGCTCACCCACCTTCTCTGGTGTGGCCCGTAGGAGCAGCTGCTTCTGCCACCAGGAGGCTGAGCTTAGGGGGCACAGCCCCAGTCTCAGGGCTCTGGACGGAACCTGAGGATGTCATCCCCGACCAGGAGGACAAACTAAGAACGAAGCTTGTAGGGTACTTAGGAATAGCGATTTACTCTTTCTGCAAGTCATTTCTTGAGCGACGACTGTGTGCCAGGTATGGGGCCAGGAGCAGATGATACAAGAGTGAGAAGACACAGTCCCTGCTCTCCTGGTTTCTAGTGGGGGAGATGTAAGTGAGCACACCATTGATGAACTGGTAATTGCAGACTGGGAAAGCTCCTCTGAGAAAGCAGCTCTTGAGTGGAGTTACTCAGGGAAAGAGGACAGGGAAGGCTCAGCACCACAGTCAGGAGGGCAGCAGGTGCAGGCCCAGCAGCGGGAGGACGAGAACGGATGTTCAAGGGCCTGCTGGGAGCTATTACAGAGGACTGGGGTGAGTTCAGCAGGGGTAAGGGAAGCTGATGAGAGGAGTAGGGGCCAGACCTCGTGAGGATCAGGCTGAGGATTGGGTCTTGATCTGACACTAGAAGGAAGCAGTTAAACCGTTCAGCATGCAGGTGACACCATCACGTTCTGAAAAGTTCTCTCTGGATGCTGTGCTGCCTGGAGGAAACGAGCAGGGTGAAGAGTCAGGAGGCTCTTTTGGTCATCTAATCCAGAATGATAATGGTCCCCCTGTCAGGTCCTCACGGACCTTGTGAGTCCCCAGGAGACCTTGTCCTTAGGAGAGGCAGCCCCTGACGGAGGGCCAGCAAAAGCGAGGCACCAAGGTAGAGGACGGAGGAGGCAACATCCTTCCGGGAGAAGCGCAGCACTGCGAATGTCCTTGGTATAGGTCCCTGGTTACCCTAAAGGCAGGGTTCCCGCTCCAGGACCTGGGCTGACTGTGGGTTCCCTCCAGAGGGCTATGACCCCAGCGCCCTGGAGGCCGTCCAGCTGGAAGACGGCTCCACTGCCTACATCCACCACCCTGTGGCTGTGCCGTCGGACAGCGCCATCCTGGCCGTGCAGACGGAGGTGGGCTTGGAGGATCTGGCCACGGAGGAGGACGAGGGCTTCAGCACAGACACGGTGGTGGCCCTGGAGCAGTATGCCAGCAAGGTGAGCGCGACTGGCCTGACGCCGGCCCGGAGCAGTCTGAACAGGAGGGCGTTGCATGCCCACTGCTCCGTGGCCCTGCCGGACTCGTTCCTAAGGACGGGCAGTCCTGTGCTTGGGCTGCTACTTTTGCCGTTCCCTCCCCCAAATCATCCCTCACACGTCATTGTCCAGGGAGCACGGCAGGCCTGGCCGGAGCCACGGGCAGCTGTTCATGCTCCTGCTCATGCTGTCTCTGCAGAAGGGAGGCAGCTAAGAAGCAGTGACGTCCACATGGAGGGGATTCAGGCCCAGCTTCACTTGCGCTGTTGTTAAGACTCCTCTGTGCTAAGTGGAAAAGCCCTTGCCCGTGACTTTTATGAGTTTTTCAGTGCCCTGAGGTCAGATGACCTTGTATTTATTTATTCTTTGTAACTCATGTAGTCATTTGGGAAAATAACCTTAGGAGGCAATGAGGAGGGCAGATGTAACAAAGCAGCTGGCGTTCTTGGAACAGGAGGCCAGAACAGTAGCTCAACTGAAAAGAAGTAGGATCTCAGCTCTCCAAATGTCAGGCAAGCCAGGCTCTCCTGCTGGTTCTGCATGGAGGGGCAGGATGAGTTACAGAGAGCTGTGAGCTTTCCAGAGCAAGGCACTCCCTCCCTGGAGGGACCGCCGCTTCTCATGTGGATGTGGCACAGCTTCCTAGACTACCAGTTTTACCCAGAGATTTGTGGGGGAGTTGTTTTTATAATAAAATTAGAGTGGCTCTTGTCATGGCAGAAATCCCCGTATCTTTTCAGAATGAAGCACAGAGCTTTACAGCAGTATATTTTGGGCTATGCCTGCCCCTACCGTCCCCCAACAACTATTTTAGAGGCCCAGTTTGAGGCTTGCTGCTGACGGAAAGGGAATCAGGCTTTCAGCCACAGGCCCTGCACTCTGCCTGGCTCTCCCTCCACCTGGTGTAACCTTGAGCAGTCAGTCCCCCCCAGCTCAGCTTGTTCCTCTCTACCATGATGAGCAGGGACCAGATGACCCCAGAGGTCACCTCCAGCTCTGATGTTCCTTGATCCTCTCGACTTCCCCAGGAGCTCTTGAGTGGGTTCATTTGCTGAGCAGGCCTGGCCACCTGTAACTCTACCCCCACTAGCTGCTCAAGTGTCCATAAAACTTTGTCAGTTGCTTGACCCCCTGACTAGACAGACCTTGCTGTGAATTTGGCCTTAACCTTTTATCCTCTACTCACCATGACTTCAGGAGTTCTGTTTCAGGAACTCCTGGAAAGGCCAAAGTATGATCCAGGAGTATCCCAGAAAAAAAACTAGGGGATGGTCCCATCAGGACCCTGCCCAGGAAAGCAGAACAGTAAGGTTCTGCCATGGCCAGAACAGAGTGTGAAATGCGCGGCTCTAGCACTGTTCCCCGGAAGGGAGGGGAAAGGAAAGGAATTTTCAGTTAGTGGAGCACTGAGGTTAGAGCCGAGACTTCCGATGGGACCTGTGGCCCCCTGGCCCTCCTGTTTCTGCCGTTTGCTGGTCGTGGCTGCCTCCCTCTGGCCCCATGCCCAGCCAGCTGAACTCAGTGGGCTCATGCCCACAGCAAGCCCCCTTGTCAGTGCCTCTTCTGAACCCAGGCTTCTGGCAGGAAGGAAGGGACCCCTCCTTCCCGAAGATGGAGGTGTCCAGAGTTAAGACCGCCAGAGTGTGTTGGTCAAACGGGGATTCTGGGTTCCAGCCGAGCTCAAGTGTGGCTTTTCAGACCACCCGGATGTCTGAGGAAATAGGACATTTAGTCCTCTCCCTGTCCATCAGACGGGCGAGGGGCGGCCCCACCTGCCAGCCTATTTCTCCGGCAGCCTGTCTTAACTGTTCTTCTGCAGTCTGCTTCCTGTCTTGTCTGGATAAGTCACCCCAGCTTGTCTTTCTCCCCCAGAGCTCTCTGGCAGACTTAACCCTGTTTTTGAGTCTTAAGCTGCCAGCTGGGCTCTATGTCCCACCCTTCCCCTCCCTTCATTGGGAAGGACACGTGTCGGGATTCCAAGATTTTTTCCTCAGGTTCTGCATGACAGCCAGGCTCCCCATAACGGCAAAGGACAGCAGGTTGGGGACAGAGCATTCCGATGTGGCTACAAGGGCTGTGGGCGTCTCTATACCACTGCTCATCACTTAAAGGTAAGGGTCCCTGCAGACGGCTTTCAGGTCAGCCACCTTCCCCAACAGGCTGTAATTTTATCTTTCTGCTTTGACTGGGACTGGTCCCTGCCCTCGCTGCTCATTGCTTATTGGAGGGAAAGGATAAGTAATAGAGAAATGTCAGCACAAGGGGCAGTGACACAAATGAAGAGTACAGGAAGGGCAGAGAATCAAGGAAGGCTCTCTGGAGGAGGTGGCCAGTGTCTGAATATTCTGATACTCTGGGCCCTAAAGACTACCAGGGAGTCCAGGTCACTCTTTTGTCCCTCTGACTTATGTCCTTGCTTGTCTGACAGGTGCACGAACGAGCTCATACAGGTGACCGCCCATACAGGTGTGACTTCCCCAGCTGTGGAAAGGCCTTCGCCACAGGTAACCTACCGAGGTGGAGACTGAAGGTAGACTGCTTCCAGCTGAGGGCAGGATGTTCTAGATTTAGGAACTCCCTGAAGGAAACCCAGTACCAGGCTGCCCTCCTGAGAAAACTGCTGCCCAGAGGGCTCTGACTTGCAGAGTGCTCTCTCTGGAGAAAACGCAGTTACAGAGCAAGAGGCAGCATGGGCCAGGCTAGCAGACGGAGCCTGGGGAAGTGGGTGTGGCGCAAGCAGTTGGGCTCCTGTCTGCTATATAGGAGGCCCCAGGTTCCCTGCCGGGGGCCTCCTGGTGAAGGCAAGCTGGCCCACGTGGAGTGCTGCCCCGTGCAGGAGTGCCGCCCGTGTGGAGAGCTGGTGCAACAAGATGACACAACAAAAAGAGACATAATAAGAGGCGCAGCAGACCAGGGAGCTGAGGTGCAAGAGATTGAGCACCTCTCTCCCACTCCAGAAGCTCCCAGGATTGGTTCCCAGAGTCGCTTAAAGAGAAGACAAGCAGACACAGGACATACAGCAAATGGACACAGAGAGCAGACAGCGGGTGGTGTGTAGGGGGGTGATATAAATAAATAAATCTTTAAAAAAATAAAAGCCTGGGGGTTGGTGGAGTGACCCTGCTGCACATGTCAGCACAGCTCTGACCCCAGCCAGCTGTGGGACACCAAGTGGGCCATCGTGTGTCTCTCTGGGCTTTATTTTTCTCCTCTGTGAAACAGGGGCCTTAAACCACGGGGCCGTCAGGTTCCCCCTCCTGTTCCTGCGCAGGAGTGGCTCCAGCTGCCCCTGGAGAGAGGAGGTCAGCGCGAGCCTTTCCAGCGGCTCTTAAATCCCCAGGCGAGGAGGGGTGCAGGCCGACGCCGGCCTCTCAACTCACGGGGTCTGGAGCCTCAGCGCTGCTGGGGATGGGCAGCCTGTGGACTAGGCAGCGGCGGCCCTGGGTGCCCTCACTGCGCCTCCCGCACACAGGGTACGGGCTCAAGAGCCACGTGCGCACCCACACGGGCGAGAAGCCGTACAAGTGCCCGGAGGAGCTGTGCAGCAAGGCCTTCAAGACCTCGGGGGACCTGCAGAAGCACGTCCGCACCCACACCGGTAGGCTGGCCCTGCCCGCCCCGCAGCCCGGGCCGCGCCGGCTCCTTCCCGCGCCTGCCCCCCCAGCCACCCGCACGCGCCGCCTCTCCGCAGGTGAACGCCCTTTCCGGTGCCCTTTCGAGGGCTGCGGCCGCTCCTTCACCACGTCGAACATCCGGAAGGTACATGTGCGCACCCACACGGGCGAGCGGCCCTACACCTGCCCCGAGCCTCACTGTGGCCGTGGCTTCACCAGCGCCACCAACTACAAGAATCACGTGCGCATCCACACAGGTGGGCCAGCTGGCATGTGAGGCCTGCCCCACAGGGCCCCCCCCACCGGCTCCCGATCTAAGACGCTCTCAGCCCCAGCCCCAGCCCTTCTCCGCTGGCCATTCCGGGCTGGCCTTGGGGCCAGGGGTTTTGCGGTTCCCAAGTATCCCCAGAACCACGTTTTCTACTTGCAGGGAAGGGTTCTTCCATTCCCAGTTAGGTCCAGTCTGACAGGTATTGCCTGCCCTCCCTGGGGCCCCTCAGCTCCCTGCCACCCATCAACACTCACCCTGAATTCTCCTGTAGTCGAGCTCCCAAGAAAGTGGCCAGGGTCAGAAATGATGGGAAGCAGTGGAAGGTCACCTTCCTCTCCCCTCATCACTGTCACATGACGCCTGCGATCCTCCCCTCCCCAGGGCAGTGTCCCTTGTCCAGCCTTCTGTGTCCACTCCTCAGCCGTGTATGCTTTCTTGTCTCACCTGACACTTCACTCTGTCTTTGCCTCTCAGTTCCCCACTCAGCCTCCCATGCTCAGCCTGATCCCGCACCAGCCCCTCTACCAGCCTTGCTCTCTCCCATTTTCTCTCCACCTCGTCTCTGGGCTTAATGGTCCCATGCCCACGTCTTCTCTGTCCCACTGGCCATCTTCCCCCCTCTGTCTATTCATAGTCCCAGATCTCAGTCCTTCTTCCCTCTGGCTCTCCCTTCCCCCACCCTGTCCCCCACCCCTGTCCCCTTAGTTTCCCCCTTGCCAGCCCCAGTTCCCACCCCCCTCACAGCCCAGTGTCCCCAGGGGAGAAGCCATACGTTTGCACGGTACCAGGCTGTGGAAAGCGTTTCACCGAGTACTCGAGCCTGTACAAGCACCACGTGGTGCACACACACTGCAAGCCCTACACCTGCAGCACCTGCGGCAAGACCTACCGGCAGACCTCCACCCTGGCCATGCACAAGAGGAGCGCCCACGGCGAGCTGGAGGCCACGGAGGAGAGCGAGCAGGCCCTCTACGAGCAACAGCAGCTCGAGGGTGAGGGACACAGCCAGGAGTGGGCAGGGGGTGAGCAGGGCAAGCCCGGGCTCCCCGTGGCCATCCGCTGGCAAGTGTCAGCCTGGGCTGTCCTCTCCCAGCCGCCTCTGCAGCCGAGGAGAGCCCACCACCCAAAAGACCCTGCATTGCTTACCTTTCGGAGGTGAAGGAAGAGGGCGATGACATCCCAGCCCAAGTGGCCATGGTGACAGAGGAGGATGGGGCCCCCCAGGTGGCTCTGATCACTCAGGATGGCACCCAGCAGGTACAAGCCTTGGGGGGCCCATGCAATTTCCTTCTCTAAGGGACCTCAGAGACCTGAAGCTGAAGATACCAAATCTTGTGACACAGCCCCTCTTCCTCCTCATGCTTCTGCCTCTGTCTCTGGAAGTTCTGGGACACCATTAGCAGTTTCCCTCTTTGCTTAAAGGCTGACTCAGTCCCGATCATTTCAGTGAGGCGTTTCAGTGTCCTTCTCGGGAGAGGCTTGTTGGCGTACAGGCTGGGGCATGGTAAGGGGTCTGGAAGCCTGGGCTGTAGTTGCACCAGCATTACTAATCAGCACTGTGACCTGAGCCATGTCAGCACCCTTACCTAGGGGACAAAACTAGGGGAAACCCTGAATTCCCTGCAGCGGCACAAAGGCAGAGTGCTGGTGAATAGACGCAGTCAGTGGGATTCTCCTAGTGCAGCTTCTCCGCCGTCTAGGATGGTTTCTGCCTCCCCCACCCCAGCCCCGCCCCTGTGACGTGATGCTCACCCAGCTCACCAATAAGCCAGCCTCGTCTGAGCAAACCTCCTCCTCGGGGCTTTCATCTGGGGCTCTCCTGGGCCCCGGCTCACCTCGACTCCTGCTGGCAGGTCAGCCTGTCCCCGGAAGACCTGCAGGCCTTGGGGAGTGCCATCAGTATGGTGGCCCAGCACGGCAGCACCAGCCTCGCCCGTCCCAGCCGCCGCGACGGCCTTGCCGCCGCTGGCACACACACGGTCACCATGGTCAGCGCCGACGGCACCCAGACGCAGCCCGTATGACCAGGCGGTTTGCTTGGGGTTTCTTGTCCTCTTGTCATTCCTTTCTGCGGGGTGGGCACTAACGTACCAGCTGGGCTTGTCAAGCCTTCTTAGGAGGACAGAGATCCCCCCACAAAACGAGGTCTTCCCCACAGCTCCCCTGGGCCATCAGCAGCTCTCATTTTTAAAAATATTTGGGAGTCAAGAGAGAGTTTCACAATCTCAGTCTACCCCTAATTTGTTTTACAACCGTAGGCAAGTCACTTTTCCATGAACTTCCATCCATTTTCAAGTGAAGGGGCAAAATTATATTATTTCTGGGATATTTTACTGCTCTGTTCTGTGATTCAGAATCCCTAAACTAAGTTGGGTTCCAAGTTGGAGAAAAACCAACCTTCCTTAGCCCAGTCCCAAGCTAATTAATCCCACCCAATAATGGTTTGCTCCATTCCATTCTGGGTTCCCAGTTGCCTTGCTTGTGGGGATTTTTATTTGGGGGTAGGGGTGAGGGGAGGTAATGCAGGTAGAATTGTAAAACCCCATTTTTGTGTATTTCAGGTCACAATCATTACCTCTGGGGCTGTGGTGGCTGAGGACTCCAGCGTAGCTTCCCTTCACCATCAGCAGGTGGCGCTGTTGGCCACGGCCAATGGAACACACATCGCGGTGCAGGTGGGCAGACGTCTGGGAGGAGCTTGGAAGGGAACACAGTGGGGAAATTAGGTGGGCGTCTTAGAGAGAAGGGTGTTTGCTCGAAAGAGACCATTTCAAAGGATAGCTCCCTTTCTGCCTACGCCCCCGGGCCTGTCTCGGGCTCTTTCGTGATGGCGGCCGCGTGGTGACGCCCTTTCTGGCCTTCAGGACCGCTTTGGTAGCCATCCACCTGGCAGTCCGAGGCCTTCACCGTTTCTCGTCTCCATTTCTTCATGGGGAAGAGAAGGAGGCTGAAGCAGATGGCTGCCCGGTCTCCTCCAGCCCGTCGCTCCCCCCTGCAGCGGGCCCTTCTCTCTAACCCGCGACCATTCCTTGGCTCCCTGGGGCTCTAACCTTGAGCCTCCTCTTTATGGGGACCCTACTAAGCTCTCAGAGTGGCACCGGGAGGACGGCGGAGATTCAGAAGCGTGGGCCACAGAACCGATCAGGAGATCTCAGTTGGAGGGTCTTCCTCTTGTCCTTTCCTGCCCACCCTCTCCACAGCTAGAGGAGCAGCAGACCTTAGAGGAGGCCATCAGCGTGGCCACCGCTGCCATACAGCAAGGGGCCGTGACCCTGGAGACGACGGCGTCTGAGAGCGGCTGCTGAATCGGGGCTGCTGGCTCCCACGCCGACAGAGGAGGTGCCGTACCATAAAGGCATGCTAGCCCCCAGGGCCAGGCTGTGGTGACACGTGGAAGGGCACCACGTTGCTCTCTGGGGCAAGAAGGCAGCAAGAAAACGGCCAACTGAGGGGGACAGGGTGTCTCTCCAAGAGGACAGCCAGGCACCCAGATCGGGGAGCACATCGTCCTCGGGAGCTGAGGACAAGCCTGTTCCCCGGGCTGATCACCTTCCCCTCAGCATCCGCTGGGTGCCAGCTCTGCTCCCTCCAGAGAACATTCTCCCCACCCTCAGTCCTCTCTTCCTTCCTCAGGTTGCGATCTGGGCTGCTCTGGGAACTGCTCCTCCACCTCGCCTGGTCACTGCCCATCAGGAGAGAGGGTGGACAGCTCATTAGCCCAGTCGGAGCCGAGCAGGCCCAGCCCTGCCACACAGGGGTCTCCCAGCCCCTGCCCCTCCCAGCAATAACCACCTCCCTGGAGGCCAGCCGAGATGCCTGGCCGCTCGGCAGCAGGGACTTCCTCAGAATTCCTCAGGGGCCCGTGGCTGGAAAAGGGTGCCCAGCCTCCACCACTCCCCAGCTGCACCCACCCTCCCTGGGCAGAGGGAGGGAGTGGGCCTGTATATAGGCAGCTGCGGATTGGGTTTAGTTTGTTTTTGTTTGTTTGTTTTTTTCAATTCCATTTTGATAATTTTTTTTCTGCTCTGGGTGGTGGTGGCAGATGGGTGAATGAGTATTTAATAAAAGTTCCAAGTTTCCATCTGGGTCCCTCCCTGCCTCCTTTCAGCCCTGGGCCCTGGTGGCCACACTGGTCAAGGCAGGCCTTGGCCCTGGGTCCCTGGCACGAGCCTGAGATCCTGAGTGATGGGCGAGGCCTGCCAGGGCCTGCGTGGGAGGAAGCCCCACGCGAGAAAAGCCCTGCGAGCTGCCAGCGGCTCCTGCCCACAGCTGAGCAGGTGGACTCAGGGAGAGTCCAAAGCCAGGGTGGCCCTGCTTCTGCTCTGGTGAAATCCCAGGCCTCGGGAAGGGCAGGCAGGAGCAGCTCCGCTTTTTCCGCCTACTTTGCTAGGCGCAGTTGGAGCTCCTGCAGAACCATGCCTGTGCGCGGTTATCAGCACCAAGTGGGCAGCGCTCCAGTTAGGGTGGGGGCACCTTTCCCAAAGCTACACAGGCCCAAGAAGCAGAGCCGGGTGCCTTGGCTTTGGTGCCGAACCGTCTTGGCTCTGTTACCCACCTCGGGGTGCCCACCTTGGTGGTTGGGGTTGTGCTGTGGGATTGCAGAGCCCCAGGTGGGCCTCTGGAAAGGGAGTGGAGGGAGCACTGGCTGAAGGGTGGGGACGCTGGGGAAGGCACTGGCGGTAAAGGAGCTCTGGGCGTGGCTCCGCCCCGAGGGAGCATGCCAGGATCTGGAGGTGGCCCTTTCTCTGCTTCTCCTTTCTCTACCATGATGCCTGTGCTCCTGCCACCCAGGAATGAAACCCCCCCCCCCCATTCGAGCTCTCCGGGGCTGCCAAGCAAGCTCCTGTCTACTCCTGCCCCCAGCTCCTTGGAAGCAGGGAGGCTGAAGCATGCCTCCAGGGAAGGGGTGTCTCAGAATTCCCGAGCAGGCTTCTTCAAATTACCATAGCCCTCACGTGGGAATCCACAAGCCACTGCCCTTGGTGGGGTGGGGTGGGGTCCCCGTGTCTCAGCCGTGGGGGATATTGGATCTGATGTGGAGGCCTTGGAATCTCCAGCCATCCTGCTGCCAGGATCCTGGAGGCTGGAATGAAAGGGCTTCCTCCCAAGTGCTTGGGACGCAGTCTCCCAACTTCATGGCCAGTGGGCCCAGAGTGGGCAGTGCCCTGAGTGCTTTCTTAGAGCAGTGCCCGGAGAATGGACAAATCAAGTGCCAACTTGGCCTGGTCTGGAGGAGTGCCCTGTACAATTTCATCTTCCAACTTTGTTGCTTTTTTCTTCCCCTTGGGTAGAACCTACAGCAGCAGTAAAATCAGGCAGCACTAAAAGACATGCTTTATTGGGCACCTACTATGTGCCATTCTTTACAACCAAAATTGCTGAGGGAGGTGAAGGAACTTGTCGAAGGCACCTCCCGCCTACCTAGTAAGTGTGGAATTCCGACTGGACCCTGTCTATCTGGTTTCAAAGCCAGTATGGTCTCCGGGAGTCCAAGAAAACTCCAGAAGCCTCTGGCTGAGGCGGCCCTCGCGGGGCCTCACACGCCCAGCGAGCCAGGGCGTTCAGTACAGAACAGGAGCTCCGGCTCTCCAGGCTTCAGGGCTCGGCCCCCAGTTCCCCAGCAGGGAGTGGCGCACAGCCGAGGGGCAGGCAGGTTCCTGCCAGCCCCGGGAGCTCGCTGGAGCAGGCAGGTGGAGCTCTCGCTCCGCGCCAGGCCGCCCTCCTGCGGTCTCCCCAGCCGTTTGCATTTCCTGAAACCGGAACTCAGTGTCAGAGCCGCCCCCGGGCCGGGCGGGCGCCTCAGCCATGGCCCTGCGCAAGGAGCTGCTCAAGTCCATCTGGTACGCCTTCACCGCGCTGGATGTGGAGAAGAGCGGCAAGGTCTCCAAGTCCCAGCTCAAGGTGAGGCGCCCCCGGGAGGCCCGCCCGCGCACGGGCCGCTGCCGCCCAGGTGCCAGGTGCGACGCCGCCAGCCCGGGGGCTTTCAGCCGGGCCGGGCCCGGGCCTGGCGTGGGTGAGGGGAGAAGTCCTGGGTAGGTGGGCCGGCATTGCCCGGCAGATGCTGCTGCCCACCGGCAGGCCCCAGCCAGCGGCTTGCAGACCTGTTGCCAAGACCCCGGCTCGGGGCTGTCTGGAGGGGGATGTGACATCATGGGACCTGAGGGCTGTGGGCCAGGCCACATCCCTGGCACACGTCTCCCCAGAGTCATGCTTGGGCACACACCCTGCTCCTTCCTGCCTGTCCTCCTGGCTTTGAAGAGAGACAGTTAGCCAGCAGTTGTCAGTCACTTCCTCCCAGGGCTGAGAAAGGGGCGTAAAAGGCATCTCCCAATCCCAGGCCAGGCTGGTCCACGCGGCCCTTGGGCAGGAGCGTGGCTCCTCTGAACCAGCCTGGTAGGTCGGGCAGAGCTGGGAAGGGGGCAAGGACCGAGGAGCCTGTTGTACTGCTACCCAGCTCACCCCACCCCTCTACCGCCACACCGGGTTGGGAAACTGGGAATTCGGCGCAGAACGGGCAGGATCTGAGCCCAGAAAAGCTCCCTCACCTGGCCCTGGACCACTCCTGGGAGGCCGAGGAGTTTCTCTTACCCCCCCTTCTCCAAGCTGGGTTGGTACTGCCTCCCCCAGCCGGGTCAGTGGCACGAAAGACCCACTTCCTGGGGGGGAAACAGGACCCATCGCGATGGGAACCGGGGAGACAAGCCCCTGGCAGGGGAGCAGGGTGGGCCGCAGCCTCCCGGGGCCTGCACTGGGGACTCATTCACTCTGCCAGTATTTATTGAGCACCAGCGAGGCCCTGGATTTCTGGTGTCTCTCTTGGGCCCACCCCAGAGCAGTGGTACATTTTCAAGGAAACCCTCATTCTAATGCTCAGGGTCTGGAAACCTGATAGAGGCAAACGGCACAGGATAGGCGTACGCCCCAGCCCCCCCCCCCCCAACTCTGCTTAACTCGGATGCACCGCACCGGTCCTATCCCACCCTCTACCTTAGCTGTATTTATGAGCGTCTAATTAATGGTTCTTGACCTCTCGGGAGGGAGAGGCGACCGCCAGCTTTGGCTGCCTGGCAGGAACCTCTCTTTAATTGGAGTTGTCATCTAGTTGACTCCTCAGTATAGTCGGAAGAAAAGTATATAATTAAAAACCTATTCCTGCAGAAACTGTGCCCCTCACCCACCTCCCACCCTGCACCTTTAATGTCTTGGCCAAACAATCCCAACCCAGCGGCCTGTTGCCTCCAAGGTGCTCCTTCCCACTTACCCGTCACCTGGGGCCTCTCCTAGCTTTCTGGGCCCTTCACATGTGGAGGGAACGGTCCTCGTAAGGCTCCCCTTTCCCTGCTGCCCTCAGCCAGTGCGGCCTCCTAACGAGCCTCTGTGTTGGCCTCTAACCGGCCGATGCCCACTCCTCCACCCTCACAGCAACAAGGGGTTAGGTAGTTCCAGGGAGAATTCCCTGGGGAGCTTGCAGGCTTGAACTGTTCACTCTCCTACCACATCACACCTCACTCTTGAGCTCACAGCAGCACCTCTGATCACACAGGAGCAACAGTGGATTTCTTGTCCATCTCATCTGGGGTCACGCAACAGAAGACTGGTCCACTCGGGGAATCTGAACTAGCGTGGAAACCTAGGGGCCAGGTAGGGGATAGGGCCCAGGAGGAAGGCTCAGGGACGCAGTTCTCCCCCAAGCCCCCGCAGCAGATACTGGAATGGGAGGAAGTGATGAGAGTGTTGGGGGCAGGGGTGCCGGAAAGGGCAAAGGAGTAATAGAGAAGTAAGTGGTCAGAAGGCAGAGGAAGAAGCAGATGAGATACACCAGGAGGGCTGCTCCCCCTCTCTAGAAAAGACCTAGGGACACAGGAAAAGATCTTGGGTCAGCCTGCTCTTACCAAAACTGCCCCTGGCCTCGGGTTTCCTCGGTTAGGACCAGTCAGGAGAACTGCACCAGCCCAGGGGAAGCTATGTCTGCTGGCGACCGTCACCTCTTCTCCCCTGATGTGTTGGTAGAGAGGCTGCCACTGGCTGGCCAGGACAAACCACAGTGAGGCCAGAGGAGAAAGAACAACAGCAGGTCTCACAGAGAGAGCCCCAAAAGTTAAGATTTTCTTCCAGGGAGGAGAGACCAGATGGATTTTCCTCTCTGGATCCTTTTATAAAGTGCAATGAACTTGGTCCACTTGGGTTGAGAAGATGAAAACAGACCAGTAGGAATGGCACTTCTACTCAGGGTGGAATGAAGTTGGACCCAAAGAACTTGCGAGTCGAGGGCTGTGAGTTTGGCAGGGTCCCCAGAACCTCCCTCTCTACAGAACTTTGAGTGAGCGTGCTTCCAGGCTGGGAGGGCTTCAGGCAGGGGCACCCCTGGGAATGATAGTTTTCCTAATGACCACACCCCCTCTCGGAGGGGGGCTACCTCGATTTTAGGCCTGGGTCGACTGACAACTGGCCTTCCCTCTCCCCAGCTGCCAGGGCTGAGAGAAAATGGGAATGTGGGCAGGGCAGCGTCTCTGGCGTGATGAGGCTCTTAGGAGGCAGGGAGCCCAGCACTTACCCTGGACTGGCAGAAGCAGAGGGAAGGCAAGGAGGCCACATGGGGCCTTCCTGCTTGCTTCTCTCCGGTCTCCCGGGCTCCTGAACCTCCAAATGGCACTCGGCAGTCCTGCGGTCCCAGCAGGGCCTCTTGCCCACTGAAGGCCTCTCTGAGCTTCCGACTCTGCCTCCTCTGGGACAGGGGACACCCTTCCCCTTGGTGGAGGAAAAGTTAAGAACGATGACTATCCAGGAGCCTGCTGGCTGGGGTCATCGGCTCTGCCCTGCCCTCTGCACACTGCTGGTTTCCTCAGGGAAGAAGGAGAGATGGGGAGAGAGGATGGCTTGCTGATGTGCAGATCCATTGACTCAGAGCTACTTAGGCTTGAGCCCATATCGCTCACCTGCTGGGTGACCTTGGGCAAGTCGCACCTCTCATCTCTGAGCCTGTGGTTTCTCATCTTATCAGCAGGAGAGCTGAACTCGGCGATTGCCAAACTGTCCAGCCAGCCTGCTTAAATAAAACGCGCGCCTCAAAGAGGTGAAATTGGTCCGTAAGCCCGCTCCTCTCCCTTTTCCAGGCTCATGTCTTTCCTTTAATGCCCACGGCCAACCTCTCCAGCCCCTTCTTGCTCTCAGCAGGCGCACAGCTTAATCCAAAGATCCCTCAGTCTCTGTGCTCCCTCCTCTTGAGTGGTTATGCCTTAGTTCTTACTGGTTAAGAATATACATGCAGGAACTCCTTTAAAAGGATCACTTAGCACCTAGATGCATTTAGAGAACACAGTCCATCTAGGAAAGAGAGAAAGAATATTCATTTTCTCTGTAATCATCGCTTTGTGTTTTTATGGATTCTCACACCTTCTGCCTCTACTTCCTGGACAGCCAGGTTCAGAATCCTGAAGGCTGGAAACTGCAGAACCAGCCCTTACCCACTGAGTATTGTCAGCATGGGCCTGACACCCGCCCCTATCCCTGGACTTGAGTTCTTAGGGGACTCCAACCCCCCCGAGGAGAACCACTTCCCCACGTGCCTCCAGAGGAAAGAGTGGATAGATGGAGCCTCTCGAAGGTCGACAGCGGTTCCCCAGGTGCCAGGGCCTTCCTGGGTAGGTGGGGGAAATGACGGGAGTCCTCGCTGAGGGAGCCTTCACGGGGTGCCATGCCTACCAGTGGCTGGCACCGCCGCCCAGCTGCCTAACGTGGCAATGCCTAACCCCAGTCGCCTGAGGGAATCACCCGGGCAGCTTTTGAAAAATACAGACACAGCGACCCCACCCCAGGAAATTCTGAGTCAGGAGATCTGGGCCGGGCTCAGCATAGCTCAGCTTCCCCAGCTCCCCAGGTGCTTCTGATGCTCAGCCAGGCTTAGAGGCGGAGATGGAGAGCAGGGCTCTGGAGGCAGTCCTCGGGCAGTATACTTGTCCTCCCCGAGCCTTCATCTGGAAGAGGAGGAGAAGGAGAGTCCCTGCCTCCGGGGCTGTCAGGGTTGCTTGAGATCAGCAGGTGCGCTCCTGCCCGCCTGGCCTCCGCCCAGCCATTTCCTTCCCAGCATGGGCCCTCCCCTGGACACACCCTCTCTCGCCCCCACACCCACCGCCAGCACCAGCACAGGAAGCTGGCTTCTGAGGCCTGCTGAGTTCCGGGTGTCTGGAGCCTTGGATTCCTTCTTGTCGTGACCCTGACAGCTCACGGGGGTCAGGCACCTCTGTGTGGGCTCTTCACGCTCCTGTGCCCCACGGTGTGGTGAGGGAAATGGAGTAAGTAGGTCTCAGAGGACAGAGTGGGCAGGTGGGCTGACGGGAGGAGCCTGAAGAGCTGCTGCGTGGCAGGTTCTATTCCAGAGTGGGGGGTCACACGTCATCTCCTTTAACCCCCTTTTATTTTTTTTAAGATTGATTTATTTCTGCCACTCCCCACCCCACCCCCATTGTCTGCTCTCTGTGTCCCTTCGCTGTGTGTTCTTCTGTGTCTGCTCGTATTCTCATTAGGCGACTCCGGAAACTGATCCTGGGACCTTCCAGAGTGGGAGAGAGGCGATGACTCTCTTGCCTCACCTCACCCCCCGTGTTCTGCTACGTCTTCTTGTTTTCACTCCTCTGTGCCTCTTGTTGCGTCATCTTGCTGCACCAGCTCTCTGCGTCAGCCGGCACTCCTGCGCAGGGCAGCTTTCCCATGCTGGGCAGCATTCCCACACAGGGTGGCACTCCTGCATGGGGTGACATTCCTGCATGGGCTGGCACTCCACGTGGGCCAGCTTGCCCTCACTGGGAGGCCCTGGGGACTGAACCCTGGACCTCCCATATGATAGGCGGGAGCCCAATTGGCTGCACCACATCCATTTCCCTAACCCCTGTTCAGAGAGTTAAAAAAAACAGAGGCCCAGTGGGTTTAAGTGACTTGCTCAGAGGGATTTAATCCATGGCCGCCTGGCTTTTGTGTTTGCTCTTCTACTTCCCAGAAAGAAATTAAGTTCATTCAGCAGATATTTATTGGACATCCATTATATGTCAGGCCCAATGAAACAGCAGTGAATAAAACAGACAAAAATCCTCACCCTGGCGGCACTGATGTTCTAGTCAGAGAAGACAGATGATAAAATAAATAAAATATATAGTGTGTAGGAAGATGGTACATGACGTGGGGGAAACTAAAACAGCGACAGGGATGTGTGGGTGGAGATGGAGTTGCTTATAGGTTTAAATAAGTCGGTCACACAAGGCCTTCCTGAGAAGGTGACATCTAGGTGAAGACCAGAAGGAGAGGGTGTGAGCCATGCCATGACCGGGGAGAAGAACGTTCCAGGCAGAGGGTAGAGTGAGTACGGAGGCCCTGAGGTGGAAGTGTGCCTGGGGAACTGCTCAACTCTCTCCAGGGACCCAGGATCAGACAAAGCCAAGCTCTCTCCTCTTCTGGGTCTATGGAGCTCTCTCTCTTCCTGTCTTCTGTATGTCCTTGAGTGAGTGCCCATTTATATCAGCCCACCAAGGGGCTGGGGACCTCACCTGAGTTACACCCGACTGCTGGACATAGTCGAATCAAAGCATAGTATGTTAAATCTTTTTTTTTAAAAGATATATTTTATGTATTTCTCTCCCCTTGCCCTCCCCCCCAGTTGTCTGTTCTCTGTGTCTATTTGCTACATCTTCTTTGTCCGCTTCTGTTGTTGTCAGCGGCACAGGAATCTGTGTTTCTTTCTGTTGCATCATCTTGCTGCGTCAGCTCTCCATGTGTGCACTGCAGCCTGCCCAGGAATGGCGCCGCACACACGGAGAGCTGACGCAGCAAGATGATGCAAAAACAACAACAAAAAGAAACACAGATTCCAGCACTGCTGACAACAACAGAAGTGGACAAAGAAAAGCACGCAGCAAATAGACATAGAGAACACACAACTGGGGGGGGGGGCATGGGGAGAGAAATAAATAAGATAAATCTTTAAAAAATAAAGAAAGAAAGAAGATGAGAGCTCCTCCCCTGCCCTTTCTCCCTGGGAGGTGATCATTGTTAAAAGTTTGCTGGATCTTCTAGATTTTTTTTTCTATGTTCATATAAACATATTAGTTTGAACTTTATGAAATTGATGACATTTGATCTATTTTGACCTACTAAAATAACAGTTTTATATAGTTCAACCTAATCTTTACCTGCATACTTACTTCACAAACATTTTACTCTGCCACTTGCTGTTTTCACCTTTCAGTATATATGCATATTTTTTTCCATGTCTGTTTATATACATATAATTTTTTAAATAGTTCACAGTTTTTATTGGGCAATTCACTACGCACATGGTGCTAAGCTCTTCACTTGAAATAACTCTGTGGATCAGGCACCATAATAATAAATAAAGGAGACTGAGGTCTTAGAGAAGTTAAATCACTTGCCCACGAGCACACAAGTGCAGAATTATAATTTTTCCAGCCATGCATAGCAGTCCAAGAGGTGGTGCATTCTGATTGTGAAACCATCTCCTGTTGAAGGGAGACGCAGGCAGCCTCTGATTCTTCAAGTTATGAACACTGCTACAATGACCATCCTTATAAGTGTAGTTCGGTTCCTTTGAGCATCAGTAGGTTGGATGATGAGAAACGCTGGGACAAAGTTCATGCCCATTTTTAAGTTTGATAGATTCTTGCCCTTCCAGAACGACTGTACCAATTCTTACCTCACCAATAGAATATTTAGAGTTCTCACTTCTCCACAACTGCCTCGGCACCTTGCTCTTTTGCATCCTTGTCAGTTTGTTGGGTAAGTAATAGTGCTTTCCACAGAGGAAGAGAACTACCATTTGCTCTTTTCTAGAGTGATGATTGGCATCCTCTAACCACAGGCATATTAATCAGGTCTTTTTTTTTTTTTTTTCAGTGTGATAGAAGCCAAAATCAAAAAGCTTAAAGGAAGGGGTATTTAGTTATTGGCTCACGTAACTAAAACTCCAAAGATCCAGGCATGGCTGGATCCAGATCCTCAAATGATGGCTCTCTTTATCTATTGGCTCTGCCTTTCTCACTATTGGTTTTAATCTCAGGTAGGCACTTCCTACCCTGGGGCAAAGATGCCAGGTGCACTCAGGTTTACCTTTTAACAGCTTAATAAGCCCAAGGAAAGAGTATAAGTATACTTCTTTTCCCTAGAGGAAGCAAAAATCCTAGGGCAGGTTCTTATTGGCCTAGACTTGGTCATGTGCCTATCCTTGAGCCAATCACCACGCCGAATGTACCCACTCTGCAACTGGGTGGAATGGGTGTGCAAAATGGTTAGCTCTACTTGTAACTTGAACTGAATTGGGGGTAGGGGGAGCTAAATGCTCCCACAAAAACAATGGAGAAAGACATGGAGGAGATGTACTTCCCAAAGGGAAAATCAAGTCTCCATTTCCAAAATAAGAGGAGATGATAGGTCATCATGAGGAAGAAACCTTTGGAACTAGAGAAGGCAAAACCGAAGATGACCCATGAGATAATTTGAGGAGTGTGGGATTAAGGTTGAAGAGAGAGGCAGGGATGCCTGCATAGAGGGAAGTGAGGAAAAAGAGAAACACTGACCCCCTTGCTGGGTCCCTCAACTTCCCACTTTGCTAAGGAGAACTTGAGGCCAAGAGAACAGTGAAGAGAAGTCCCAAACCTTTCTCCCTCTCCTTTCTCAAAGGAGAACAAAGAGATGAAGACTTGGCACCACACCATCTCTGAAAAGTCAGTGGAGGAAGCAGTCCTTAAATACAGCATTTATTGACTGCCTTTGGTGTGCAGAAGAGGGTCAAGCTGTCTTAGGACATAAAGATGAGCAGAGCCCTTGTCTCCAGGGTTTAACGTCCAGTCAGAGAGAACGACTCAGGGTCATTATTCTTATAGGGAAGCAACCTTTGGACCAAGCACACCTGGTTCCAACCTCAGCTCTGTCGTTTTCTCTTAAATTCTCCAAATTTTGGTAACCTCATCTGAAAATCAGGGATAATATTATCTGTGTATCAGAGTTGTTGTGGGGATTAGAAATGGGGTTACAAAAGAATCTCATGCAGTGGCTGGCACATTTTAGGTGGCAATTTTGATCTTTAGTCATTCACAGCTGTCTGCGACAAGTGCTACGTAACAGAATTACCCCAAGGCAGTTTTCTTTTTACCTGATCTCCTTGTTCGAACTTCAATCCCTTTGTTCGAAGGACCCGGGTTTGTTGAATGAACCTCTGTTTCCCCTCCACACCATTAAGGCCACCACGCCTTCTAGGCCTTCCCCTTCCCATGGGCCATTTTCCATGGCCCTCTCCAGCAACATTCCGTCTCTCTTCAAAAAAAAAAACCTGAAATAATTTCAAACTTACAGGACAGTTGCAAGAATATTAAAACACCCAAACAAAGAACTCCAACATACCCACCCACTCTAAGATATCCAGATACAACAATTTTAATATTTTGCCACATTTCACATTCACCATATCATTCTATCCATATATCTATAAATCTATTTGTCCATCTGTTGTTGTTTTTTTTAAAGATTTATTTATTTATTTATTTCTCTCCCCTCCCCCCCCCACCCCAGTTGTCTGTTCTCTGTGTCTGTTTGCTGCGTCTTCTTTGACCACTTCTGTTGTTGTCAGTGGCACAGGAATCTGTGTTTCTTTTTGTTGTGTCATCTTGCTGTGTCAGCTCTCCGTGTGTGCGTCACCATTCCTGGGCAGGCTGCACTTTCTTTCGCGCTGGGCGGCTCTCCTTACGGGGTGCACTCCTTGCACGTGGGGCTCCCCTACGTGGGGGACACCCCTGCGTGGCAGGGCACTCCTTGTGCGCATCAGCACTGCACATGGGCCAGCTCCACACGGGTCAAGGAGGCCCGGAGTTTGAACCACAGACCTCCCATGTGGTAGACGGACGCCCTAACCGCTGGGCCAATTCCGCCGCCCCTGTCCATCTGTTTTTGAACATGTGAGTATAGATTGTATACATCATGCTCCTCAAACACTTAATTCTTCCAGGTACATTTCCTAAGAACAAGGATATTCACTTATGTAACCACCCTAAGTTCACTTCTGAAGTTAAAGAAATTTAACACTGATATAAAGTTTAGAGTCTCTATTCCATTTTTTTCATGTCCCATCGTCCCATAATATATATTATTTTAAGATTTATTTTATTTATTTCTCTCCCCTTCTCCCTGCTATTGTCTGCTCTCTGTGTCCATTCACTGTGTGTTCTTCTGTGTCCACTTGCATTATTGTCAGGTGGCACCGGGAATCTGTGTCTGTTTTTGTTGCATCATCTTGATGCGTCAGCTCTCTGTGTGAGCCGTGCCACTCCTGGGCAGGCTTGTGCTTTTCGCACAGGGTAGCTCTCCTTGTGGAGTGCACTCCTTGTATGTGGGGCACCCCTACGCAGGGACACCCCTGCGTGGCATGGCACTCCTTGCACGTGGCAGCAGTGTACGTGGGCCAGCTCACCACACGGGCTGGGAGGCCCTGGGTATCAAACCCTGGACCTCCTATATGGTAGGCGGATGCTTTATCAGTCGAGCCACATCTGCTTCCCTTTTTTTTTTTTAATTTTAATTTAATTGTATTTTTTATTTCTCTCCCCTTCCCCCCCAACCCCCCCTCCCCCCTTTGTCTGCTCTCTGTGTCCATTCGCTATATGTTCTTCTGTGATTGCTTCTATCCTTATCAGCGGCACCAGGAATCTGTGTTTCTTTTTTTGTTGCATCTGTGTCAGCTCTCTGTGTGTGCGGTGCCATTCCTGGGCAGGCTGCACTTTCTTTCGCGCTGGGCGGCTCTCCTTACGGGGTGCACCCCTTGCGCGTGGGCCAGCTCCACACGGGTCAAGGAGGCCCGGGGTTTGAACCGCGGACCTCCCATGTGGTAGGTGGACGCCCCATCCATTGGGCCAAATCTGCTTCCCCCTTTTTTTTTTTAGTTAGACCAGTAAGGAGAATTTATTGGGACATGGGGGGAAAGAACAGAGCTTGCTGAGAAATGGGAGAGAAGGACAGAAGTACGTGCCAAGATTTGGTGTGGGCTCCTCTAGGCAGAGAGAGCCCCTAATGTCCTTCTTTTTTTTTTTACTCTCCCCACCCCCCGCGGCTTGCTTGCTGTCTGTTCTCTGTGTCCGTTCGCTGAGCTCTTCTGCGTTTTTTGCTCATCTCCCTTTTTCGTTGCATCACCTTGCTGAGGCGGCTCTCCATGGCACTTGCGGGCTGGCAGTACTCTGTGGCGCTTTTGGGCCGGGCAGCTCTCTGCAGCGTGCGGGCGAGCCTGCCTTCACAAGGAGACCCGGGACGCGAAACCAGGGCCTCCCGTAGGGTAGACGGGAGCCTGACTGAGTGAGCCACAGCCGCTTCCCCCCTAATGTCCTTTTGAGCATTTTCTCCTCCATTATTAGATCCTGGAAAGGATTGTGTGTTACATTTAATCATCATTGTCCCTTTAGTTGCTTTAAAAAAAAAACTGTGGAAACTCTTTGGTCTCTCCTGAGGAACAGGACATACCGTTCCCGGAGCAGATACACCTGGGTGCCGGCGCTCTGCAGCCTGAACCCCGAGGCTGTGATGGAAACTGATACACTGGGGCTTCTTCGCTGGGTAGCAGGCTACCTCCGCATGGCAGCCCAGCCTCGGGGGAGCACGGGGCTTTGGATTCTGACAGAGCTGGATTTGAACGGCAGACCCTTGCTCACTGCGTCCTTGGGCAAGTCACTGAACTTTTCTGTAGAAGAGGACGCTGATACCTAAAGAAACATTAGACGCGTGGCTGCCTGGGTTTCAATCCCAGCTCTGCCGGCTCTGTGATCTTGGGGGAAGTAACGTATCACGCCAGGGCCTCAGGGGTTTTTCCACCTGTAAAATGGGGCTATCCCTCATTGTTTTGGGGATTAAGTGAATTTTCTGTCAAGTGTTTAGCCAGTGCTCGGCACATAGTAAGTATGAAAGTTTTCGTTGTTACTGAATGGAATCATGTGTGCAGAGGCCCCGGCCAGAGGGGGGTGGCTGAGTGGGGAGGTCCCCGGCCCAGCTTCGACTGGGCACCGAAAGGCAAACCACCGCTCTGCCTCAGGTGCTGTCCCACAACCTGTACACGGTGCTGCACATCCCCCACGACCCCGTGGCCCTGGAGGAACACTTCCGAGATGACGACGACGGCCCCGTGTCCAGCCAGGGCTACATGCCCTACCTCAACAAGTACATCCTGGACAAGGTGGGGCCCGGCTGGGCGCGGAGGGTGCCCCTAACCCCTCCTCACCTCCCGGCCTGGCCGGCACCCCAACACATTGCCACCTGATTCCTCCCCCTGCAACAAACACCCACTTCTGCACCCCTGCCCGACCCTGCTCTCCCATCTCCATGCTTCACATCCAGCCGCGACCCTCCTCGCCCCCTCAGCCCACCCCCAGCCTCCTTTCTCTCTATCCCGGCCTCCCTCCTTCCCACAGCCTTCCACCCCTTTGCCTGCAGAAGCCAACCTCTAGCTTCCAACTGTCACCTTCAAAAAGGGCTCTTCACACACACACACGGTTCCCGTGCTCCTCCAGCTCTCGCTGTTCCCAGGTTCCTCTTGGTTGTCTGCTCCCCCCTGGCTTCTCCTCCTCTCTCCCCCCGGCTGAGGAACTAGAGTTGCTCCGCTGGCAGGGACTTGGGTTGGTGGAGCGAAGAGGGGGACTGGAGGCAGCCAATGGACTCCTTAGTCTAGAGCACCGTCTTGGCAGGTGGTGAGCAGGGGCATCAACGATTCCGAGAAAGCCAGCTAGAGCCGAGTTTGGCGGGAGAGCAGGGCCGGGGCAGCCACCTTGGCTGCAGGCGGTCACTTTGGCTGACCGGCAGCGCTGGTGGCAGGTGGAGGAGGGGGCTTTCGTTAAGGAGCACTTTGATGAGCTCTGCTGGACCCTGACGGCCAAGAAGAACTATCAGCCCGATAGCAACGGGAACAGCATGCTCTCCAATCAGGATGCCTTCCGCCTCTGGTGCCTCTTCAACTTCCTGTCTGAGACAAGTACCCTTTGATCATGGTTCCTGATGAGGTAAGGGTGAGAACAGCCCCAGAGATTGAGTAACCTGGGCCAGGCCTCACAAAACCGGGAAGGAGGCCAAATCCGCCTTCGGTCTTTCCCACATCCCTGTTCCTTACTGTGTCCCCATCCTGGTGCCTGTCCGTTCCCAGCTGTCTCCAGATGCTGGAATTGTCCATGTCAGAGTAATTGTAACTTCCTCCAGGAGAACCAAAATTACAGTTCCACCAGGGCTTTCCTAGCCCTTCGGGTAGAAAAAGTATCCGTAAAAGGTGTTTGCGCAGATGTGTAAATGACTGCCGTGTCACAGCGTATAAAAATGAGCACATTTTAGGGTCCAGTGGCACTTTGATTTTAGGCACTTGGCCATCTAGGAAGGGAGCTATGTGAGGGGAAGAGAGAGCTTGCTAGGACATCCCTCCAACTACCCAAGGCTGGCCCTGGTTCCAGACCTTTCCCTTGTTTCTTGTACGATACGGGAAGAACCAGTTCTACTTCCTAGAAGAAGTCCAGAATCTAGAGCCTGCTAGACTCACCTCCAGTGAAACTAGGGTGGACCTCCCCTTTTGCTCTCCACCTGCTCCTTCTTCTGCTCCCAGCCCTCCGCCCTGCCCTGTGGGTCTTCTTCGGACCCTTTGGCCCTCCTGATGACTGTGGCGATGTCGGGGTGAACTTAGAGCAGGAATTCAGGGGCCAGGAGTCCTGGCACGACCAGCTCCTCGCAGATTTGTGGCCCTGCCTCTGTTTGTGGCAAGGATGAGGGCAGCCGCCTAAGCCCTGGACTGGTTCCCCACCCTCCCCAGCTGAAGCCCAGTGGCCCCCAGAATGAAAGTTCAGAGAGGGTTGCCCAAGAAGCTGTTGGGGCAGGAAATGGACGTGCGTCCATCTGCAGGGACGCCTGGCCGGGGCCTGGCTGCCAGGCAGGGCACGGTGGCCTCTCAGGGGCCAGGAGGCCACCTGCTTGCTGTGATCAGCACTCGGAGCGAACACACTGCAGCAGGATGTACCCCAACCACTACTTCCTGTTCCTCTGTAACAGGTTTCCTGTCCTGCTGCCTCCACCCCACCCCCAGTTCCCTCGCCGTCCCACAAGGGAAGGATCCCAGGGCCGGGGCTTGGGACTTGGAATAAGGACCCGGGGTGGTTTTCAGGTGATCCGGAATCTGAGTTCCGGCTGCCACCGACTCGCCGTGCGTCTTAGAGAAAGTCGCTCCCCCTTTGGGTCTTGATTCTGCCACCTGCAGAGAGAGGGTGTTGGATGAGAAGGCCTCCACCCCTCTGGCATTTTCCAGGGTCCACCGCCTCGTGCTCCTCCCCAGCCCTCAGCAGCCGCCTGTTTAAGGCAGGAAGGAGTGGGGCTTGAGGCTGGGGAGGAGGGGGGCGCGGTTGGGGTGGGGGCTCCAGGTGCATGTCCCCGTCTCTACCCTGTTCTCCACCAGCGTTGGGTTGTCTGGACCCCCCCAGGCCCCGAGCCTGGCCCGCTGGGCCCAGGCCGCGGCTGGGAGCGCCCCCTGGTGTCCGTGTCGGCAACACCGCGCTGCAGCCCCCAGGCCTTCCCTCGCCCCTCCAGGTGGAGTACCTGCTCAAGAAGGTGCTCAGCCAGCATGAGCTTAGAGGTGGGCTTCGGGGAGCTGGAGGAGCTGCTGGCTCAGGAGGCTCCGGCCGCCCAGACCTCCGGCGGGCTCAGCGTCTGGCAGTTCCTGGAGCTCTTCAACTCGGGCCGCTGCCTGCGGGGCGTGGGGCGGGACGCCCTCAGCATGGCCATCCACGAGGTCTACCAGGAGCTCATCCAGGACATCTTGAAGCAGGTCGGGTGAATCTGGGGAGTAGGGGAGGCGCCCGCAGGGGGAGGCCGGGGGCGCCCGTGAGGCTCTGACTGTGCTCCGGCCGGCAGGGCTACCTGTGGAAGCGCGGGCACCTGAGGAGGAACTGGGCGGAGCGCTGGTTCCAGCTGCAGCCCAGCTGCCTCTGCTACTTTGCCAGTGAAGACTGCAAGGAGAAAAGGGGCACGATCCCTTTGGGACTCCCACTGCTGCGTGGAGGTGAGGGGGGCAGGTGCCGGGGTGGAGGACAGAGGGCCCACACCGTCTCCAGGCTGGTGGGGCTGCCAGAGGGTCAGCAGGGGGGCTAATGGGGAAAAAGTCACAGTGACACAAATGTCTGTACCCAGATAGACCTGGGAGCTTGAGGCCATTCTCCCTCAGCTCAGCATGCTTAAAAGAGCTAAAACCACAAACAAATCAGACACCAAAGCCATTGGCGGCGAATAATGTGGATTTTGCTAAAGATTTTGAAGGGAAATGGCATGCATCTCAAACGACAGAGCAAAACTTTCTAGAAGTCTCCCTCCTTCCCCCAAATGCTGTTCTCGTCTCCCTTTTTTTTTTTAAGACCGTTTCTTTTTTTTTTTAGGATTTATTTATTTCTCTCCCCTTCTTCCCCTCTCCCCCCTCCCCCCCCCCGCCCCATGCCACGCCGGTTGTCTGTTCTCTGTTTCTATTTGCTGCATGTTCTTTGTCCGCTCTGTTGTTGTCAGCGGCACGGGAATCTGTGTTTCTTTTAGTTGCATCATCTTGTTGTGTCAGCTCTCCGTGTGGGTGGCGCCATTCCTGGGCAGGCTGCACTTTCTTTCACGCTGGGCGGCTCTCCTTACGGGGCGCACTCCTTGTGCGTGGGGCTCCCCTACGCGGGGACACCCCTCCGCGGGGACACCCTACACGGCATGGCACTCCTTGCGTGCATCAGCACTGCGCATGGGCCAGCTCCACACAGGTCAAGGAGGCCCGGGGTTTGAACGGTGGACCTCCCATGTGGTAGATGGACGCCCTAACCACGGGCCAAGTCCACTTCCCTCCTCTCCTTTACCTTCTCCTCCCTTGGCTCTGTCTGTCTTTGTCACTATAAGGAAACAGTTGTCACAGTAGGAAGTGCACCGATCTGGGCAGAAACCCCAGCTGTACCCCT